>NC_081553.1:55802259-55857259 GCF_963082655.1 Stomoxys calcitrans
TCGACGTTAATAAATCTCCGAGCCCGGACGGTATATCAACACTTGTCCTCTGTGAGTGTTCTTAGACGCTTGCTCGTCCACTACGCAACCTTTTCAACCTTGCTTACCGTTCAGGAGTTTTCCCAGCGCGTTGGAAGGTTGCCAACGTTCAGCCCATCCCCAAAAAATGTGGGGCGAACAAGCCTGCCAATTACCGGCCAATTGCGATATGCTCCGCGCTCTCCAAGGTTATGGACATGGTTAACCATCATCTTGTCAGATACTTAGAGTCCAATGACCTTCTTAGCGACAGACAGTATGGGTTCTGCAGAAATAGCTCTACGGGAAACCTAATGGCATTTTTGTCGGAACGTCCACCAGTTTGGTGAGAGTAAGTTCGTGGCTCTGGACATCTCCAAGGCATTTGATAGGGTCTGGCACGGTGCACTTTTATCAAAGCTTGTCGCTTTTGATGTCGGTTAAAACTTCGTTCGATTTATATCGAGCTTTCCCAGAGATCGCACTATACGATTTGTTGTTGAAGGGTTCTTATCAGATGAGTATACATTGACGCAGGGGTGCCACAAGGCTCTGTCTTTTCCCCTTCCCTTTTTCCTATTTTCATTGACGATCTATTGGGTCAGACTTGGAATGCAGTCTACTCATTTGCCCATGACAATAGTCTGTGTCATTCATATTCATTCGACCATAGGCCCAGTTCTCAAGAAATTTGTGGACAGGAGGCTCATTATGGATGAGACGCTCTCCCAGGATTTGTTGGCCATTTCTGTGTGGGGTAGAATGAACAGAGTAGACTTTAACGCACAGACACCTCTTTCGAGAAGTGCTGTTTCTTGTCTCACAAGCGATTCACTGACCCACTTCAATCGTCGATATCTATCGACGGCATAGATATTGAGCAGTCAGATGCTCTTGATGTTCTGGGCATAAAGATACAATGTCCGATGTCCGTTGGTTAAAACAATTATTCGAAGTGTCGAAAGAAGCATTCAAGTGTTTGGGCTTTCTTAAGCGGTGCAAGAAATATTTCACCTCTTCTGGTCTTCTCAATATCTATACTACCTACTTCAGGCCGAGGATGGAATATAACTCACATATATGGGCTGGAGCTCCAAAATCATCCTTGAAGCTACTTGACCGGGTTCAACGGAGAGCGATGGTGTTAATTGGGAACAGTGGAGTATCCAACTCTATTGCTTCCCTTGAACATCGTCGGAATGTGGGTAGCGTTGTATTGCTCTGTCGTTAGTTTCATGGCGTTAGGTCCAGGGATATTCGCCTCTTATACGAGACGTTAGGATGTTCACCAAGAATACAAGACTTGCCAGGAACTCACACCCGTTTGTAATTGATTGGCCAGTCGACCGAACCATACGTTACCGAGAAAATTCATTTTTCGCCCGAAGCATTCGTATGTGAAATCGAGTTAATGTCTTTCGGGCTAATGTCTTTCCCACCGACATTTACGTTCAGAAATTGAAGACGAATATCAATTAACACTACACCCTCTTTTCCCCCTCCAACCCTTAACCTTCCTAATTGCCAACGCAATGCACTGCATATATAGGGGACAGCCCCTGCGTGTTGGTTATATGAAAAAAAAATTGCGGCTTCCAAGGGCTCAAGAAGTCAAATCGGGAGAGCGGTTTATATGGGAGCTGTATCCAAATCTGAACCATCTCTCTGTCGAAATGACGATAACGGTCGAACGCGTAGAGCTAGCTACTTGAAATTTTGCATAGATATTTAATATTGATGTAGGTCGTTGGGTTCCGATTTGGATATAGTCTCCATATAATCTCCATTTGACTTTTATAACCCCTAGAAGCCTCAATTTATATCCAATATGGCTAAAATTTGAAACAAAGACTTTAGTTACGACTTTTAACATCCATGCCAAGTCTGATCCTAATCGGTCTATACGCAGATATGGCCCCCATATAAACTGATTCGGCGATTTGACTTCTTGAGCCTGTATAAGCCCCAATTTTCATCAGGTTTGGCTGAAATTTCGATCACAGACTTGAGTTACGACTTCCAATATCCATGCCATGTATAGTCCAAATCGGTCTAAAACAGACATAGCCCCCATATAAACAGATCCCTGGATTTGATTTCTTTAGACCTTAGAAGCCTAAATTTGCATCTGATTTAGCTGAAATATGGCCCAAAAACCTATGTTATGACTTTCAACATCAGTGCCAAGTTTTACCCGAATCGGTCTATATAGGCCCCCCCTCAATATAATTCAAATACAAGCTCATTTAATAAGGTTACATTTTTAGCGAGACCGATGGTGGTGGCTACCCAAGATTCGGCCCGGCCAAACTTGGCACGCATTTTTTTCAAGTTTTTTTAATTGAGTTTTTGATTCCTTGAAAACACTTTTTAAATTGAAAAAAAAGCAAATTTAAATTTAAATAAATTTTTGTGAATTGAAGCCATCACACCTGCAAATGCAAATTTTGCCCAAGAACATTCCACTAAGGAACAGGGGCAAACTTCTCACACATCAATGAGTGCAATCCGATTCAAGTTTAAGCTCAATGATAAGGGGCCTCTTTTTTAAAGCCAAGTCCGAACAGTGGGCCACAGTGCGATACCTCTTTGGAGAGAAGTTTTACATGGCATAGTACCTCACAAATGTTGCCAGCATTAGGAGGGGAAAACCACTGCTGAAAATTGTTTCTGATGGTCTCACCAGGATTCGAACCCAGGCGTTCAGCGTAATTGACTGACATGCTAACCTCTGCGCTACGGTGGCCTCCATCACACCTAATATGGTTAAAAAGGTCTTCTAACCAAAGACAAAACGCGTCCCATAGTGGTTGGTGTGTTTTGCTATCTCTAGCTTTCCTTTTCCATTTGCAAAGAGCTCGTCTCGAAAGAGAAACAAACAAAAATTGTTAAAATTGAACGATATTCGCCCTAACAGGCAAAAACTTGAAAATTAAAGGGTTCGGTAGAGTCCGGTGGGATTAGAACCTGGACACACGGAGCAACAGCGAGTGCCGTTGTCTAGCGCACGAAGCTATCAACACAACTTCCAACAGATGCACAGAATCATGTATACCACGGAAGTAGTGTAATTGTCGCAGAAAAACGTCTGTCATTACACAAAAACACATGCATTGGGAAAAAGTACAACTAATAGAACCCTGTCGATAATGGTATGTATGGTGGTAATTGTATCATAGAGGCGTTTTCGCAATTAATACGATTCAAATACAACATACCAACGCACGGCCCTTCACACCTAATATCGTTGAAAAAAACGTCTAACCAAAAACGAAACGCGTCCCATAGTGATTATTGAGTGTTGCTATCTCTGTATTTCCTTTTCCATTTGCAAATATCCAATCATTGAGCTCGTCTCGATTGACTTTTTTGAAAAGACCAAAATTTCAACCAAATCGAGTAATAATTGGGCCTTCAAATTGGAAGATCGATTTATATAGCTGCTATGCCAGGTTATGAACCGGCCATAGGCCATACTTGACACAGTTGTTGAAATTCATACCAAAACGACATTTGCAAAATTTCAGCCAAATTCAATAAGAACTGCGCCGTCTTGGTGATCGATTTATATGGCGGCTTTATCAGGTTATAGAACGACATGTGGAAATTTTCAGCCAAATTAGATAACAATCGCGCCCACTAGAGGCTCAAGAAGTCTAAACGGTAGATCGGTTTATATGGGAGCTATATCAATATATGGACTGATTTAGGCCATACTTAACACAGTTGTTGATAGTCATACCAAAACGAAATGTGCAAAATTTCCGCCAAAGCGTATAAGAACTGCGCCCTCTAGTGGTTCAAGAAGTGAAGACCCCAGATTGGTTTACATGACAGCTATATCAGGTTATTGACCGATTTCAACCATACTTAGCACAGTTGTTGGAAACCATAACAAAACACCTAGTGCAAAATTTCAGCCAAATCGGATGAGAATGGCGCCCTCTAGTGGCTCAAGAAGTCAAGACCCCAGATCGGTTTACATGACAGCTATATCAAGTTATGGGCCGATTTCAACCATAATTAGCACAGTTGTTGGGAGTGATACCAAAACACTACGTGCAAAATTTCAGCCAAAGCGTATAAGAACTGCACCTTCTAGTGGCTCAAGAAGTCAAGATCCAAGACCGGTTTACATGACAGTTATATCAAAACATGGACCCATATGGCCCATTTACAATCCCAACCGATTTACACTTGTTAGAAGTATTTGTGCAAAATGTCAAGCGGCTAACTTTACTCCTTCGTGCTTTCGACAGAGAGACGGGCGGACGGACAGACCGACGGACATGGCTAGATCGGCTTAAAATGTCATGATGATCAAGAATATAAATATTTTATGGGGTATTAGACGAATCTTATATACAAAAATCAATTTGTGTTTGTTTGTCAGTTTGTTTGTTTGTTTGTGCGTTCCTTATGGACCCAGAAACGGCTGAACCGATTTTCTTGAAATTGTCATAGATATTTCATATTGATTCCTTGGTGAAAATAAGACACTGCTTTTTTGATATCTGAAGGGGAGGCGGACCCTCCCCCTTACCCTAATTTTCAGATATCCCAGATCTCAGAAATGGGTGGTGCGATTTAAGCGAAATTTTGTGTGCTCTCATATAGTACCCTAAAAATAAAAAATTGGTATCCAAATTTCGGATAGGGTACCTAGGGGGGCCACCCCACCCTAAAACCTACCAAACATATATTTAGACCAATCACGACAATATGGGACTCAAATGAAAGGTATTTAGAATAAGAAAACGTATCTGATATCCAAGTGTCGGACCAAGTTTTAGGGGAACCACCTCAAGCCTCAAAACACCCCTAAATCGGACATATTTACCGACCACTCCAATATGGGACTCAAACGAAAGGTATTTGCGAGTAGAATACGAATATGATATGCAAATGTGGGACAAAGTTTCTGGGGGTCCACTGCTTCCCCAAAAAAACACCCCCCAAACAGGACTTATTTACTGACCATGGTAATATGGGGCTTAAGTAAAAGGTATTTTTGTGTATAATACGAATCAGATATCCAGATATAAATTATTCATTTTTATACCCACCCCCGAAGGATAGGGAGTATATTCATTTAGTCATTCCGTTTGCAACACATCGAAATACCAATTTCCAACCCTGCAAAGTATTGTACATAAATATTTCGGATCATCGTAAAATTCTAAGACGATTTAACGATGTGCGTGTGTCTGTCCCTCTGTCTGCTGTTATCACTCTACAGCCTTCAAAACTTGAGATATTTAGCTGAAATTCGGCACAGATACGTCTTTTTGATGCACGCTGGTTAAGTTCTTCAACGGGCCAAATCGGACCATATTTGGATATAGCTGCTATATAGACCGATCTGCCGATAAAGGGTCTAATGTCCATAAATGCTTTATTTTTTATACGATTTCGCTAAATTTGGAAACAGTGAGTAGTTTAAGGTTTCCCGACATCTCACCCAATTATGATTCAGATCGGACTATATTTAGACATAGCTGTCATATATACCGATCTCCCGATTTAGGGTATTAAGCCCATAAAAGCCGCAATTATTACCCGATTTTGCTGCAATTTAAAACTTTGAGTTGTTTAAAGCCTCCCAATATCTGACCCAAATATGGTTCAGATCGAACTATATTTGGATATAGCTGCCATATAGACCGATCTGCTGATAAAGGGTCTGAAACCCGTAAAAGCTTTATTATTACCCGATTTGGCTGAAATTTGATCTAGTGAGTTGTTTTAAGCCTCCCGACATCCGACATAGCTGTCATATGGACCTATTTTCCAATTTGGGGTCCTAGTCTCATAAAAAGCTGATTTATTGCCCGATTTTGCTAAAATTGTGACTTGCATAAGGGTATTCGGTACCTGAATCAAATATGATCCACACCAGCCCCCATTTAGATATAACTATAGATATGGTAATGGAGTTTTGATAGGATGATTAATAAATCCATGGTGATGGGTATCCAAAGTTCGGCACAGCCTAGGTTAGTTTAGGTAAGAGTGGCAGTCCTGTACAGACTCACTAAGACAATGTTAAGTCCATTTTGATACCACAATAGCGACAGACCAAGGCTTCTGGTGGGAATCGAACCCACGACTCTTGCACTGATAATCCAAGCACGCTACCAACTCATCTCCCGGGGCGGCACGGCCTAAATTATCCTTTTTAAATCTATTTATTTTTTTGTATTTTTTGAAATATGTTGTTTAAGCTATTTTGCACTATAACTAAATATACTTTGTATCGGAACAGACTCTCCAGACTTATAGTTACCTACGTACAAAAGGCATCTGTGGTCAATGCATTTAACCACAAACCGTAATAATAGGCATGTAAAAAATTAATTATAAATACATTATCAATATTCTAATTTTAAATTTTCTTCTGTACATTGGCTAGCTAGCAAAGTTGATGAGGGTTCTCTTTTCTTTGGCAAGCTATCTTTTAACCATTTTGATTAATAAATAACACATTTCGTTGAAGGATTCATTTCGCTGCCACTGGGACATTGAAATACTTGCGAAAATCCCTCAAAGTTTGATAACGAGCCTATTACTCGATATTTACTTGGAGCATGGGTTCCTTGGAGATCCTTGAATTTTGGATGAACATCGCTGCACCATAGTTGGGCAAAGCTGATGAAGAACAATTGCCACTCATTGTAGGGCAATTTAGAGAAAACCTCTGTGTTTTTAGCATCACCATTCTGAGGCATTGAAGCATTTTCAGTGGTCCGCCAATGGTAATAGGCAGCAAATGCCAATTGTATGGCTCCATTGTCGGCAATATTTTCCGCTTGGGATGCCTCCATATCCTCCACATCTGATCCATATATATAGCGATTATATTGTTGCTGGAAACACTGACGCCTTCGCTCAAATTCCCTCGAACTGTCCTTGTCCCACCAATCGCTGAGCTGACCTTGGCCATCATAATGGCGGCCCATATCATCGAAGCCATGTATCATTTCGTGGGCCAGCAGAAAACCTATGGTGGCATATTTCGTGGCCTTGGGATAGACGGGTGACCAAAGGCGAAAGGGCTGCAATAGGGCCACTGGTATATTAATGGTATTCTCAAAGTGTTCATATATGGGGGTGAAGGACATCTCTTGCGTGGCATCTAGGCTGGCTGTTTGCTTAGCCATTTTATCCGTTCTCAGCGATTCCAGCTTCAATAGAATCCTCTCAATGTTGGCCACATAGTTTTGCGGATCAATGTGTAGATCTTTAAAAAATAAATCAAAATTTTCCTCGTCATATGTGTTAAGCACTAGCCTGATTTTCCTCAATTTCTTAAGGGCGGCCTGTTTCACCTGCGGTGACATCCAGTCATCGTAGTTGGTGTCATTTAGGGCTCTCATAAAGGCCTGTTTGATCTCTTGCCACAACTCTTTTAAATCTTGCTCATATTCGGGATTTCGAAAAGACTTATAGACTTCATGGTTTAGAAATTTTCCAAAGTAGGTTTTGGTTTTTTCCCCACAAAACTCCTGCCAGTTCTGGGTGTTGAAATCCACCAGATAGTCATCGAGCAAAACCCACAGTATGTAATCCTCTATGGTATGAGGCGCTGCATTTTTCAAAACCTTTGCCAAGTTCTTCAAATAGGCTTCATCATAAAGATAAATTTCCTCAGGCAATCGGCTGGTATTTAAGGCCAGTTTTAAAAATTTTTCCATATCAAAATAGTTGGCATATTTTTTGGCTACCTCCGGCATTGGGTAGCGGCTCAATAGTTCCTCCAGAGTTTCGACGGAAAGGTTGCTGGAACCGCCCTCACTTAACTCCGCCTCAAAGTTAAGAATACGCAAGGTATCCTCAAGGGCCTCTGCGGCAGGCAACTCGAATATGGCTGTCATCTGTTGGGCGATTCTCTTCACTACAAAGGGCTCACCCACAAGCAGCGCAGGCGGTCCTAAGTACAGCATGGTGCGATTGCTATTTTTAACATCATTTTGTATGTCCAAGGATAATATGACCGACTTGCCATAATTCAAATTGAGGCGTGCCATAACAGACCACCAATCGAATTTATTGCGCAGCAGATGCCACTTTCGAGATCTCTCCACAAAGGAGAACTCTCCGTATTGTCTGTACATCAATTTTAAGGCTTTAACATAAGCCTCCCTGTTGTCCTTAGTGCTGAGACAAGATCTATAGAATGCACGCACCTTATGCATATGCTCATTCTGGTGATCTTGCTCACTTTCCTTCTGATTCAAAAGATTTTTGATTTTAAACAATAGGGCATTGCTCATCTCCTCGAAATTGTTGGTGTTATAGAGTTCAAGGGTCGCCGCAGAATTTATTCTCAACCAATTATTGCAAGAGTATTCGAAAAAATTATCGCAGGGATTAATTTTAGCATCCATCCATGCCTTTATACTGGCTGCCTTGCTATTGAGTACTATGGCCTTCACTATTGGATTACGAAGATCGAATTTGTTCTGTGCCTCAAGGCCTTTAAGGCACAGCAATAGCAGCGTTTTCAACAAGAGATCCGTTCTATAAGTCAGCCACTTCATTTCTTTTATCTGAACCTTAGGTATTGAAGCTATTTCAAATACTGAACATTCATAAAGAAAATCAAGACAGACGCTTTGCCAACGTCATGGCATCGTCAATACCAACCATAATCAGCACAACTTGTTTGAGTCACAAGCGATTATATGGCTGATATATCATATACGAGGATGGAAGTGGAAGTTTATGATAAGTAAAAGCATGCTTAGTTCGGCCGGGATTCCGCTAAAAATTTATACCAAACTTCTGTCAAGCCAGCAACAATTAAAGCTTCTAGGAACAGAATAAGGGTAATCGAGAGACCGGTTGATATGGGAAATCGGACAAAAATTGCAGCTTCCAGGGGCTCACGAAGTCAAACCGGGAGATCGGTTTATATGGGAGCTATATCGGGTTCTTGAACGATTGAGACCGTACTTAGCACAGTTGTTGTAAGTCATAACAGAACACTATGTGCAAAATTTCAGCCAAATAGGTCGAAAACTGCAGCTTCCAGGGGCTCAAGAAGTCATATCGGGAGATCGGTTTATATAGGAGCTATATCAGGTTCTTGACCGATTTAGACCATACTACGCACAGTTGTTGGAAGTCATAACAGAACACTATGTGCAAAATGTCAGCCAAATCGGTCGAAAATTGCAGCTTCCTTGGGCTCAAGAATTCAAATCGGGAGATCGGGTTATATGGGAGCTATATCAGGTGCTTGACCGATTTAGACCATACTACGCACAGTTGTTGGAAGTCGTAACAGAACACTATGTGCAAAATTTCAGCCAAATCGGCCGAAAATTGCAGCTTCCAGGGGTTCAAGAAGTCATATCGGAAGATCGGTTTATATGGGAGCTATATCAGGCTACGGACCGATTTAGACCGTACTTAGCACAGTTGTTATAAGTCATAACAGAACACTATGTGCAAATTTTCAGCCAAATCGGTTGAAAATTGCAGCTTCCAGGGTCTCAAGAAGTCAAATCGGGAGATTGGGTTATATGGGAGCTATATCTGGTCCTTGACCGATGTGGACCGTACTTGGCACAGTTATTGAAAGTCACAACAGAACTCTTTGTGCAAAATTTCAGCCAAATCGGACAAAAATTGTGGCTTCCAGGGGCTTAAGAGGTCAAAACGGAAGATCGGTTTATATGCGAGCTATATCCAAATCTGAACCGATATGGCCCATTTGCAATCCCCAACGACCTACATCGATATTAAGTATCTGTGCAAAACTTTAAGCGGCTAGCTTTACGCGTTCGACCGCTATCGTGATTTCGACAGACGGACGGACGGATGCATTTGGATTTTGGACCCATGGTTTCATGGGTAAAAACTCTAACAATTTGTTGTTGACTACGATTTCGATAACTTAAGCGCCTACTAATGGGTTCGAATTTTGATGAGAAAGTTTTTCAACGGTAGTTATTCCCTCACTTATGCTGGAGTCATTTGTGAGGTATTCAGCCTTATAAAACTTTTCCACAAATCGGTATTTTTCAGCCCCGAAGGACCAGCAACAGAGGCGATATGCTCCGACCCTCTTAATCAGCCTGTGGGGCGAAACCCACACAGGGATATATCTACAACCCCACTCATCTGCGAAGAAATTGAGGTATTTTTCACCCCCGAAGGACCAGCAACCGAGGCGATATGCTCCGATCCTCTTTATCACCCTGAGCGCCGAAACCCACGCAGGGATATTTCTAGGACCCTACTCATCTGCGAAGAAATCGAGGCCGTTACTTTATTTTATTTTTTTTTTTTTTATTTTTTCTTTGTTTCTCTTTCGAGACAAGCTAAATGATCGGAGATGCAAAAGGGAAAAGGAAAGCCAAAGATAGCAACACACACCAACCACTATGGGACGCGTTTCGTCTTAGGTTAGGAGACTTTTTCAACCATTTTAGGTGTGATGGCTTCAAAGGCCGTGCGTTGGTATGTTGTGTTTGAATCGTATTAATAGCGAAAACGCATTTATGATACAATCACCACATTAACCACGCTCGACAAGTCTGTCTATTAGCTGTACTTTTACCCAATGGATGTATTTTTGTGTAGTGACAGACATTCTTTCGGTGGCAAATTACACTTCTTCTGTACTACACATGATTTTGTGTATCTGTTGGAAGTTGTATTGATGGCTTCGAACGCTAGACTACGGCGTTCCCAGGTTCGAATCCCGGCCGGGGTTTTTATTTTGTTTTATTTATTTTTTTTTGCAAAATTTTATTTTTTTTTTATTTTTTTATTTTATTTTTTGTTGTTTATTTTATTTAATTTTATTTAATTTAATTTAATTTAATTTAATTTTATTTTATTTTATTTTATTTTATTTTATTTTATTTTATTTTATTTTATTTTATTTTATTTTATTTTATTTTGTTTTATTTTATTTTATTTTATTTTCATTTATTTTATTTTATTTTATTTTATTTTATTTTATTTTATTTTATTTTATTTTATTTTATTTTATTTTATTTTGTTTTCTTGTATTTTTTTATTATTTTTTCTCCAGTTTTTTATGCATAAGGAATAACCACAAATGTTCGTAGTGATTATGGTACAACATCAAACCGCAACTAAATTTAAACTCTGACGTATAATTTTATAGAAAAGTAAACAACTTTATAATGGCTTATCGCGATGAAACCAGAGTTTATGCTCTCAGTGTTCAAAATTATTTCAACAGAGACGTGTGTGGCCAATGCATTTCCAATATAACAAAGCTCTTGTATTTACTTCGATTTTATTGATTGCCGGCAAGGCTCTTAAAGCTATAGATCCCAGCAAATCCTTGGAAAGAGAAATCGTTCGAAGAAGTAAAGCTGCCGATATGAAGGCATGGCTGAATACGAACATCAAACCCTGTGACAATTTCTACAAGTTTGCCTGCAACCAATGGTCCCGAATTCACCCAGCGGAGGTTAGAAATGTTCCTAGGACAAATAACTTTGAAGAAGTAAGCACAAGTCTGCAGCGTAGAATCAATCAATTGCTGACCAAACCAGAAAGGGGTAGTGAATTTGAAGAAAAATTGCGTGAGTTCTATAAATCATGCCTAGAAACGAAGGTTCATAAAGAGGAATATTTGAAAGCTTTGCAAAAGTTGTATGGTGCATATGGGGAGTTCTCCTTTGTCAAAGCAACTGGTGTGCAAGTGGAAAAGGAAACCTTCACCCCAGCGCCTAAATTCAATTGGTGGTCCCTTATAGCCAATTTGCAGATGACCTATGGCAAATCGATTCTATTCGCATTTGATGTCGTGGCCGATACTAAAAACCGCAATAAAACCATGCTGTACATAGGACCTTCAAATCTCCTAATAAATGAGCCCTACATGAAGGGAACCCTTATGGGTTATCTAACGACAATTTTCGGTGTGGAACAGATGTTGGCCGAAAAAGTGGCAACGAGTATTCTCGATTTTGAAATTGCCCTGCTTGAGGGCTCTAGTGGTAACTATGACAAAAGTGTGGAAGAGCTGTTAACTCGTTACCACACCGAGGATTTAAGAGAAAAATATGGAAAGTTCATTGACATTCGAAAATTTTTAGAATTGGCTTTGAATACAACCCAACTGCCGCAGGAAGTCTTTGTTTTCGATGAGCAATACTTGGCAAATGTCCTACAAGTCATGGACATATATGATCCCATTGTGGTGCAAGACTATATTTTGTGGGTTCTTTTGGAGGAGTATCTATTGGATTTCTCAATCCAAAATTGGTCAGAGTTTTGTGGTGAAAAAACTAAAAAATATTTTGGCAAATTTATTAATAATCTGGTGTACAAGACTTTTCGCAGCGAGCAATATGAGGAGGAATTATTCACATTATGGCGGGAAATCAAGGATGTCTTTAGGGAGTCACTCAATGGCACACAATATGTCTGGATGTCTGCGGAAGTGAGAGAAGAAGCCCTGCACAAATTAGAAGCCATGACCCTTTCCATTACTTCATACGAAGAGGAAGATTTTCCTGCCTTCTTCGGGGGACTTCAGATAACCAATCACACGTATGTGGCCAACGTAGAGAAGATTTTGAGAAAAATCGAAAACCTTAGACCCAACAAAATGACCAAACAACCAGCCAGCATAGATGCCACTGAGGAGATGTCATTTACACCGGTATATCATCACTTTGAGAATTCCATAACAATGCCTGTTGCTCTGCTGCAGCCTTTTTGGCTTTGGTCCCCCCTATATCCACAGGCCATAAAATACGCCACATTGGGTTTCCTCTTGGCCCACGAAATGATACACGGGTTTGATGATAAGGGACGTCTATATGATGCCCATGGTCAACTGAAAAATTGGTGGGATGCCTCAAGTTCGCTGGAGTTTGAGCGTAGGCGTACCTGCTTTCAGCGCCAATACTATCGTTATTTATATGATGACGATCGCTATGATAAGGAAATGCCTCAAGCAGAAAATATTGCCGACAATGTAGCCATAAAATTTTCCTTCGTCGCTTATGAGAAATGGTGGCAGAAATCGAAGAAGCTTCAGTTTGAGGAAAAGGCGGCGGGAGAAGACTTTTCCAATTTGGATTACAACATGTGGCAGCTATTCTTTATAAGTTTCTCCCAACTATGGTGTAGTGATACACATCCTAAGTTCAGACATATGCAGGATATCCATGCCCCATCTGAGTATAGGGTAATTGGAGCTTTGTCTAATTTTGAGAAATTTTCAGAGATTTTTCAATGTAAGCTGGGCACCACAATGCATCCTGTGGTGAGATGTGAAGTTTATTGAGAACAACTATTTGCACATTTTTTTGTAATTTTATAAAAAAAAAAAATCATTAAAATTTTGTTTAAAAAATTTAATCTTGTATCTCTTGAAGGTTATTATGACAGTTCACTCGATATTGAAGGGTAACTGACAAGCCATTTTAGTTATAGTGCTAAGAATGTTATGAGTTCTTATATGGTATGGATTGACTATTAACATTGCCGATGGGTTTTATGCTAAGTTCACAGAAAATTTAAAACCCCGTTTACGCTTCTCATGTAAATCCGAATCCAAATCCAAGTCCAAATCCAAATCCAAACCCAAAACCAAATCGTAATCCAAATACGAATCCTAATCCAATTCAAAATAAAAATCCAAATAAAAATCCGAATCCAAATACAAATCAAAATTCAAATCAAAATTCAAATCCAAAACCAAATCCAAATACGAATCCAAATCCGAATCCAAATCCAAAACCAAATCCAAATCCAAATCCAAAACCAAATCCAAAACCAAATCAAAAACCAAATCATAATCCAAATCCAAATACAAATCCAAAACCAAATCCAAAACCAAATCCAATTCCAAAACCAAATCCAAAACCAAATCCAAAACCAAATCCAAAACCAAAACCAAATACAAAACCAAATCCAAAACCAAATCGAAAACCAAATCTAAAACCAAATCCAAAACCAAATCCAAAACCAAATCCAAAACCCAATCCAAAACCAAATACAAATCCAAATACAAATCCAAATTCAAATCCAAAACCAAATCCAAATCCAAAACCAAATCCAAATACAAATCCAAAACCAAATCCAAATCCAAAACCAAATCCAAAACCAAATCCAAAACCAAAACCAAATCCAAATCCAAATCCAAATCCAAATACAAATCCAAATCCAAATCCAAATCCAAAACCAAAACCAAATCCAAAACCAAATCCAAAACCAAATCCAAAACCAAATCCAAAACCAAATCCAAAACCAAAACCAAATCCAAAACCAAATCATAATCCAAATCCAAATACAAATCCAAATCCAAAACCAAAAACCAAATCCAAGTCCAAATACGAATCCAAATCCAAAACCAAAAACCAAATCCAAATACAAATCCAAATCAAAATCCAAAACCAAATCCAAAACCAAATCCAAAACCAAATCCAAAACCAAATCCAAAACCAAATCCATAACCAAATCCAAAACCAAATCATAATCCAAATCAATATCCAAATCCAAATCCAAATCCAAATCCAAATCCAAATCCAAATCCAAATCCAAAACCAAAACCAAAACCAAAACCAAAACCAAAACCAAATCCAAATCCAAATACGAATCCAAATCCAAATACGTTTTGTTTGTTTGTTTGTTTGTTTGTGCTCCTCAGAAATGGCTGTACCGATTTTCTTGAAATTTTCACTGATGCTGCATAATGATCCCGTGGTGAAAATAGGGTACTACATTTTTTGAAATCTGAAGGGGGAGCGGACCCTCCCCCTTACCCAAATTTTCAGAAACGCCAGATCTCGGAGATGGCTGGTGCGATTTAAGCGAAATTTTATGTGCTCTGTTATAGTAACCTACAAAAAAAAATTTGGTATCCAAATTTCGGATGGGATACCTTGGGGGACCGCCCCACCCCAAAATCTACCAAATATACATATACACCCATCACGACAATATGGGACTCAAATGAAAGGTATTTAAGATTAGAAAACATATCTGATATCGAGTTGTCGGACATTTTCACCGACCATGTCAATGTGGGGCTTAAATGAAAGGTATTTGGGGGTAAAGCAAGAATTGATACCCACTTTCAGGAACAATTTTTGTCCGTCCACCCCTTTCCCAAAATACCCCACAAACAGCCATTTTTTACTGACCATTGCAATATGGGGCTCAAATAACGGTATTTGGGAGTAGAATATGAATTTGATATCCAAATGTAGGAACATGGGACATCACCCCTTCCCCAAAACACCCCCCAAAGGGTAAACATTTTTCGACCATGCCGCTCACTTGAAAGGTATTTGAGATTAGAAAACAAATTTGATAACCAATTTTGGGACCATGTGTTTGGGGGACGCCTCATGCTGTAAACTCCCGCTCAAAACCAATGACAATATGGGGTTTAAAGAAATGCTATTTGAGAGAAGAGCACGATGCTGATATTTTTCCAGGGCCAAGTGTCTGGGGCACTGCCTCACCCCCCGAAGGCACCCTTAAATCAGACATCATGAGAATATCGGACTGAAATTTAGTATTTTAAGAATGGAGTACATCCTACATCCAAACTTAAGATTGCCATCAGAATTATGGCAATTATGTTTCATTTGCTAAAAAAATCCATAACAGCTCCTTTGCCACATTTAAGAGCAATGTCAATAATAAAAGCCAAGTTTTTTATTGCTGTTGGAGTTTGTGCCAAAATTGACGATTTTATGAAAGACAAATAAATAAAATTTAAAAAGCCGTGGGCGGTTTAACCCTTAATCCTCCATTTATCTTTTTAAATGTATAGGGAAAATAGCCATTTGGACAAAAATTACCTTCGTTACATGTTTTCCACTCTAGCTCCCCTTGCTCAATGAATTTGGTGTTTGCCAAGGCCATCCCCCTTCACTAACCAGCTAAACTCAAACACTTGTCTAAGTTACCTTAGCTGGCTGTCTTTCGTCTCGTTTATACGTAGGTTGTTGGGAAAGGAAAAAGAGATGCCACAATAACTTTATGAAGAAAAAAATTAATCGAATCTCAAAGATTGCCTATTGAAATTAAGACGTTCCTTGAAAAAACAAAATAAATTTCGTAAAAACTTGATTTTGGTAGAAACTATAGTTGATTTTTTTTAATTTAATTTTATTTTATTTTATTTTTTTTTATTTTATTTTATTTTATTTTATTTTATTTTATTTTATTTTATTTTATTTTATTTTATTTTATTTTATTTTATTTTATTTTATTTTATTCTATTCTAATTTTATTTTATTCTTATTTTATTTTATTTTATTTTATTTTATTTTATTTTATTTTTTTTTATTTTATTTTATTTTATTTTATTTTATTTTATTTTATTTTATTTTATTTTACTTTATTTTATTTTATTTTATTTTATTTTATTTTAATTTATTTTATTTTATTTTACTTTATTTTATATTATTTTATTTTATTTTATTTCATTTCATTTTCTTATTGACTTGTATGACAACTCTAGCAGATGAGGCAAAAGTCAACCTGGCTTCCTTGTAAATATAAGCCGCACACAATATTGGCATTTGTTAGATATTTTGTTTATTCTACGACCTGTACTGTTCACGAAATGTATGCAAACATTTCGTTGGCTTTTGGCATTTCTCCATTTTTTGCTTGGTCTCTTCGCCTATTCGTTATAGTTTGTCCGCCCATGCATTTATTATGGGCATCGTAACTAAGACCCCGCTCAAAGCAGCACATGGCCTTCAATGTTTCACAAAATATACCTAAACAAAGAGACACTGTCTACTTCGTTGCTCACTCTCTTCCTCTCTCTCTCTCTCTCTCTCACACACACTAGCCCATATGAAAACTGTTTTGTTTATTTACGACAATGGGAGGACATTCTCACTGTCATTCTAAGACTCAAACTCAATGTCAATAGCAACAACAAAAATGACAACAAGAAACCAAAATTAAATGATAGTGACAACGAAGCAGCAGAGCAACAACAAATGCACACACAACCATATTAGCTGTGAATTTAGGCAATTTTTGGCTACCTTCACACAAGCACTGCGAACTTGGCCACATTCAAGAGCCACTACTAAAATTGTGGCTGAAATTATGATGACACTTCCAGCAGCAGCAACAACAACAACAACACAAACAAACAGAGCAGCATTTGCCAACAGATTAAAGCGGAGAATGCTAATGTGAAAATAACCTTAACCTTTCGAATAAATATTTATAGAGGACTAAATGAAGGCAAACACAACTTTAAATTATTAATAAGAGCCATTTCAAATGAATATTCATCTGCCACCATCATGGCCACCCGCCAGCTCTCTGGCCGGTGGGCTGGTGTACTCTTAACAAGTTAAAGTAGTATCACGGCCATACTCGGGTGGGTGCCCAGCAGGAACTCAAATGAACCAAAGCATAGCACATGGTGTCGTATACGTGTTTCGATATGAGCCAATTTAATATTCTTCATACGCCAAGGGGTCCTGTGGTCCAACAGCATGGCAAATGACAGCATCATCGTGCCTGCGTGCCAGCTTATTATCATGATTGACTTTGGTTTTTATAGCATCTTTTTTTTTCTTTCTTTGGAACAGCCTTAAATGTCGTACAAGCCATCATAGATGAGAGACTTTTGGATATTGGAAAAAATTTCTCAAATTTTCTCAAACACACAAAATTTTTAAGATTTGGTCGCTAAAGAAAAAATTTTTTAAATTTCTTTGAAATTTGAATAAGACAAAATTTCTATGAAATTTTCTCAAAAGACAAAATTTCTATGAAATTTTCTCAAAAGACAAAATTTCTATGAAATTTTCTCTAAAGACAAAATTTCTATAAAATTTTCTCTAATGACAAAATTGCTATGAAATTTCCTCCAAAGACAAAGTTTCTTTGAAATTTTCTCCAAAGACAATGTTTCCATGATATTTTCTCTAAAAACAAAATTTCTTTGAAATTTCCTCTTAAGAC
The DNA here is from genome assembly GCF_963082655.1 of Stomoxys calcitrans. Classification (NCBI taxonomy): domain Eukaryota; kingdom Metazoa; phylum Arthropoda; class Insecta; order Diptera; family Muscidae; genus Stomoxys; species Stomoxys calcitrans. The sequence goes on from NC_081553.1 coordinate 55,820,230, forward strand.
CAAATTTCTCCGAAATTTTCTCTAAAGACCAAATTTCTCTAAAATTTTCTCTAAATACAAAATTTCTATAAAATATTCTCTAAAGACAAAATTTCTATGAAATTTTCCCTAAAGTCAAAATATCTATGAAATTTTCTCCAAAGACAAAAGATGTATCCAAAGAGATACATCTGCAAGTTCGCCGAGATCGGAGATAAACCGTCACCCTAGGACGGTAAGCTTGCGCCTCTGTAGACCCGCGCATGAGCAGAACAGGTGTTCGATCTTCTCCTCTTCATTCTCATCAAGACAGCGTCTGCAGTAGTCGTTTTGCGGGACTTCCATGCGCGCGGCCATATGGCCTATCCCAGAGTGTACGGTTATGACTCCAGTAAACGTTCAGTGACTCCTTACAAGGGCCTACAATTCCATCGTCCTCTTCTGGTCAACAGCTGGCCAGAGTGTTCTGGCCATTTGACATTCATCCACAAACTTCCACCTCGCCACCACATTAACACTGGCCATCTCCTCTTCTATGTTCAGTACTTTCAAGATCGACTACAGGTCTACTTGCCGTGGAGAATCCCCTCCTAGCGTACTTTTCCACCGTTTCATTCCCCAGCGTGTCGAAAATTTTATCACGTACTTCGTCGAAAGAAACCCATCTTATCTACGAATCTGAGAAGATTCCCCAGAGATACATCTGCAAGTTCGCCGAGATCGAAGATAAACCGTCTACCAAGGATGGTAAGCTTGTGCCTCCGTACACTCCCGTATGAGCAGAGCAGGTGTTCGATAATCTCCTCCTCCTTCTAGTCAAGATAGCGCCCGCAATAGTCGTTTTGCGGGACTTCCATGCGCGCGTCCATATGGCCTAACCCAGAGTGTACGATTATGACTCCAGTAATCGTTCAGTGACCCCTTAAAAATGTCTACCAATCCGACGTCCTCTTCTGGTCAACAGTAGTCCAGAGTGTTCCGGCCATTTGAAATCCATCCACAAACTTCCATCTCGCCAACTGGCCATTTCCTCTACTATGTTCAGTACTGGCAAGATCGGCTACAGGTCTGCTTGCCATGGAGAATCCCCTCCTGACGTACTCGTCCGCCCATTAATTCCACAGAACACCTACGTGTCCAGGACAACGTACCTATACAACATCATGAGCCAGAAGCCCATTCAAGTCCCCCAAACACTCCTCCAAGCACTTCGACCTGATAGTCCGCAAATTTAAAGCCTTCAGGGCCATCATACTGTCCACATATATCCTGAGTTTCAAAGATGGGGGTTCATGCTCCGGATCTCTTTTGCGGTCATTGTAATGACCGTACACTTGTTCCTCAGTTTAACTCACATATCTATGTCGAGTGTTTCTGAATAGACCTCAATGCCACCCCTGATTCCATACTGGAGCCGTCAGTGACGAACAAGGTCTTATCCAGCTCAAACAAAGCATCAGCCTCCCACACCTCCCTCCCGGGAAAGTGAATCCGGAGCAACTTCCCTCGAATCGTTCTAGGCGACTGGTAGTTTGAGACCCTCCGCGGCCTACTCCCTGTATTCATGGCATTCAGAATAAAACAGTGGCTATGAACGTCTTCTCTCAGAATGTCTAGCCTAAGCATCACCTTAACGGCACAGGCACCAATAAAAACCTCAACAGGTTGCATATTCATCAACTCTTCTAGACCCGCCTGCAGTGTGGCGGGCCTGGAGGTGACGCAGTTCAGTCTCTCTAGAGTTTGGGGTTCCAAGGTCCGTGTACTTTTCTCCACATCCTTCCACCATACCAGTGCTGACATACCATTTGCCCGTCCAAAGACGGGACCAATCTACAGGTGCGATATAATATGCGGTATAATATATATCCGAATGAAGACCACCACCTGCATCTTCCTTGTGTTAGTCCTCAACCTATTTCTCGTCGTACAATAGCCTTCACAGTGACCTTTCCACAATCACGCTGATCGTTGATAAAAATCTGCCTCGTTTCAATAGGACGACGTCGTACGCATATGCGATCAGTCTCACGCCATCTCCGTTAAGATCCAATAGCACTTCATTTAGCAGTAGGTTCCAAAGAATCGCCGAGAATACCCCTCTTTGAGACGTTCCGCTTGTAACCCATCTTCTTACCACACTTTCTCCCCGTCCAAAAGTCCGCATTATTAACCCTGCCACGAAGCACTAAAAACCCTGCCGTCCACCGAGAGACGACGACTATCTGCACTATATCCGCGTTATTAAATGTCCCATCTATTGGAGTGATATGTCGGCTTCTTCTACCACTTCAAGTAGGGCCGTCTCCAACGACCTCCTCTGAGGTATGCATGTTGATGATGCGAATCGCCCTCACAACGTGCTCTTTGGGCCACCCAGTCGGTTACTCCGCTGCGGTTTAGGTCTCTCTACATAACGACTTCTGTTTAAATTTTGAGAAGAAACCGAATATTTTCTTCTACTATTTATTTAACAATTTAATGACTTAAGTGTTTGCAATCATTGTCTTAATGTTTTTATTCTTTGTCATAATCGCTCTATGTGCAACAAAAAAAAAAAACAAAAATCACCTAATAATCCTTAAACTTAGAAAATGTCTCCCTTGGGGGTCAGTTAATCTTTGGAAACGTTTTCTTTTTAACACTCCCGTAGTACCTGCGACGACGACGACGACGACTTATTTTGTAATAACTTTTAGTACTTGATTGTTGACTATTTATTTAACAGCCATCAGCTAACTGTTTGTTTTTCTCTCTCTCTCTCTCTTCTCCGTTTTTTTGTTTCTTTGCAGCCATACCAATAGTTTATATATTGGCCATTGTTCCTGGCCTAATGCCATGGGATAGTGGCTATCGTTTTCTTTCATTTTGCCATGTTTTCGGATCGGTGGCACCATGGTGTGGCAGCTTTGTCTATCATCTTTTCATGAACATCGAAAGAGGTGAAAATGTCTATTACACGTTGCTGAAATTGGATATGGTCGGAATTTGGGTCAGCCAGAGTTTTGGTAAGTTTTTCCTTTATCTTGCATTCGTTCTTTTTTCGTGTGTGTTTTTGTGTTGGGCCCACCAATTGTGGGTGTATGTGTGTGTGGGTGTGTGAAATCGGGTGCTGCAAACACCACACACAAACCCTGTGCCACAGGAAACTAGAACCGAAAGCAAACACTTGAATTGTCCTTTTTTATCATTTCCTTTTTGGCAGCAGCACCCCCCTCGTTATTTGCTTTGTCTCCGGAAATCTGCGGAAATCTATAACTTGTTTTATTTATTTCTAGCGAGCGGAATGCTCAAGGTAAATTGTTTACCTAAGATTAAGGAAATTTCATAGGACTTTTTTTTCCATAGGAAACAAATTTCAAAGGGGGATTAAATGACTCTTAAATGTTTTATTTTTGTTCCTAAGTGCATTAAGTTGGACGATAAACGGGGTTAGGTATCACATTTTACTTTTTTATACTCTACACCACTGCTGTGGCACAGGGTATTATAACTTAGTGAATTAGTTTGTAACACCCAAAACGAAGATAGATAGACCCATTGATAAGTATACCGATCGACTCAGAATCACTTTCTGATTCGTTTCAGCTATGTCCGTCTGTCTGTCTGTTCCTCCGTCTGTCCGTCCGTCTGTCCATGTTAATTTGTGTACAAACTACAGGTCGCAATTTTCATCCGATCGCCTTCAAATTTGGTATGGGTATGTTTTTTGGCCTAGAGACGAAGCCTATTGAAATTGGAACAAATCGGTTCAGATTTGCATATAGCTCCCATATATATGTTCGTCCGATTTGCAGTAATAATGCAATAAAATAGTCATTTGTTAATCGATTCTGTCGAAATTTGGCAAGACGGATTTTCTTATGACTCTCAATATTACTGGTGAATTTTATAGAAATCAGTTCAGATTTGGATATAGCTCCCATATATATGTTCGTCCGATTTGCAGTAATACAGCAATAAATTTGTCATTTGTTAACCGATTCTCTCGAAATTTGGCAGGAGGGATTTTCTTCAGACTCCCAATACAACTGGTGAATTTTATAGAAATCGGTTCAGATTTGGATATAGCTCCCATATATATGTTTGTCCGATTTGCAGTAATAATGCAATAAAATAGTCATTTGTTAATCGATTCTGTCGAAATTTGGCAAGACGGATTTTCTTATGACTCTCAATATTACTGGTGAATTTTATAGAAATCGGTTCAGATTTGTGTATAGCTCCCATATATATGTTCGTCCGATTTGCAGTAATACAGCAATAAAATGGTCATTTGTCAACCGATTCTCTCGAAATTTGGTAGGAAGGATTCCCTTCAGACTCCCAATTTAACTAGTGAATTTTATAGAAATCGGTTCAGATTTGGATATAGCTCCCATATATATGTTCGTCCGATTTGCAGTAAAACAGCAATAAAATGGTCATTTGTTGACCGATTCTCTTGAAATTTGGTAGGAAAGATTTTCTTATGACCCTCAATTTTACTGGTGAATTTTATAGAAATCGGATCAGATTTGTGTATAGCTCCCATATATATGTTCGTCCGATTTGCAGTAATACAGCAATAAAATGGTCATTTGTTGACCGATTCTCTTGAAATTTGGTAGGAAAGATTTTCTTATGACCCTCAATTTTACTGGTGAATTTTATAGAAATCGGTTCAGATTTGTGTATAGCTCCCATATATATGTTCGTCTGATTTGCAGTAATACAGCAATAAAATGGTCATTTGTCAACCAATTCTCTCGAAATTTGGTAGGAAGGATTCTCTTCAGACTCCCAATATAACTAGTGAATTTTATAGAAATCGGGTCAGATTTGTGTATAGCTCCCATATATATGTTCGTCCGATTTGCAGTAACAGCAATAAAATTGTCATTTGTTAACCGATTCTCTCGAAATTTGGCAGGAAGGAATTTCCTATGACTCTCCATATTAAAAGTGAATATTTTAGAAATCGGTTCAGATTTGGGTATAGCTCCCATATACATGTTCGTCCGATTTGCAGTAATACAGCAATAAAATGGTCATTTGTCAACCGATTCTCTCCAAATTTGGTAGGAAGGATTCTCTTCAGACTCCCAATATAACTGGTGAATTTTATAGATATCGGTTCAGATTTGTGTATAGCTCCCATATATATGTTCGTCCGATTTGCAGTAATACAGCAATAAAATGGTCATTTGTCAACCGATTCTCTTGAAATTTGGTAGGAAGGATTTTCTTATGACCCTCAATTTTACAGTAGAATTTTATAGAAATCGGTTCAGATGTGGGTATAGCTCCCATATATGTATTCGTCCGATTTGCAGTAATACAGCAATAAAATGGTCATTAGTTAACCGATTCTCTCGAAATCTTGCAGGAAGGATTTTCTTATGACTCTCGATATTACTGGTGAGTTTCATAGATATCTGTTCAGATTTAGGTATAGCTCACATAAATATATATCGCCCGATTTTCTATCCTAGACCCACTGCAAGCGCATTTATTGACCAAACTTTCCAAAATTTTTTTACAACGCTTTCCTCGACAGATTCCACAATACCCATAAAGTTTGATCGATATCGGTTCGGATTTAGATATAGCTCCCATCTCCCGTCATTTGTCAACCGAAGTTACTACATTTTGAACATATTTGCTTTGCTCGAAATTTCATACAGTAATTTTAATAACCCATCTGAATACATCCGCCGAGGTCCATCAAAATTGGTTCAGAATTAGATATAGTCCCACTTTTGTATTTAAAGGGTAGGTGTAGGGTATTATAAAATCGGCACCGCCCGACTTTTGTCTTTCATTACTGGTTAATGATGTTGCTTTTTGGACCTTGTCTTTAGGTTAAAGATTTAGGTTATCTCAATATCCATGCAAGCCATAAGTCGGTTATCCGAGCAACTTATAACGCAACATAATGGGGGTATACGATTTTCCTTATTCCGTTTGTAACATATTGAATATTGATGTCAGACCCAACAAAATAAATATAGGGGGTTTCAAAAGGGACACTATTAAAATAGACCGATAGGGACAGGAAGCGACGTCATATTTTTTTGATGCTCTTTTGACATTTCTCGTCAGTAAGGTTTGCCAATCATGAAGGAAAGATATACGAGCCCACAACGAGCCGAAGTTATTAAAATTTACTACCAAAATTCGGAGTCAGTGGCCTTAACGTTCAGAGCCCTACGTCAAAGGCTCATTTCAGGCTAAATGGATTCGCCATTAAGCAAAATATGTATTACTGGTCAGACAGCAATGAATATTCCATTAAGGATGTGGAGCAAACTTCTCACAAATCAGTGAGTGTCGTCCGATTCAATTTAAAGCTCAATGATAAGGGACGTCCTTTTTATAGCCGAGTATGAAAGGGGTGCCGCAGGGCGACACCTCTTTGGGGAGAAGTTTTTACATGACAAAGTGCATCACAAATGTCGCCAGCATTAGGAGACGATAACCACCGCTGAAAAATTTTCTCATGTTCCTGCCAGGATTGAAACCCAGGCGTTGAGCGTCATAGGCGGACATGCTAACCTTTGCGCTACGGTGGCCTCCGAGTCAATAGTCATCATTGCATTCCGAAACAAGTAAAAGCCTGGCCCAATCTTTGGAACCCACCCCCTTAGATTCTGCTAAAAATTTATACAAACTTAATTTAGTTGAAGGGCATAATTTTATTCTACATACCAAACTTCTGACAAACCTGCAAAAACTAAACTAGGAACCAAACACGGATAATCGAGAGACCGGTTTCTATGGGAGCTATATCAAGTTATAGACTGATTTAGACCATACTTGGTACAGTTGTTGGAAATCGTCGCAGAACACCGCATGCAAAATTTTAGCCAAATCGGACAAAAATTGCGGCTAGTAAGGGCTAAGGGAAGTAATTTCTGAACGTCTCGATATTCTGGGTCTGTCCGTCCGTCCGTCGGTAGAAATCACGATAGCGGTCGAACGCATAAAGCTAACCGCTTGAAATTTTACAGAGATACTACAGATTGATGTAGGTCGATGGAGATTGCAAATGGGCAAATGGGCCATATCAGTTCAGGTTTGGATATAGCTCCCGATTGGATTTCTTTATCCCTGGAAGCCGCAATTTTTTTGCACATAGTGTTTTCTGATGACTTTCAAAAGCTGTGCCAAGTACGGTCCAAATCGGTCTATAACTTGATATAGCTCCCATATAAGCCAATCTCCCGATTTGACTTCTTGAACCGCTGGAAGCTGCAATTTTTCACCGATTTGTCTGAAATTTCGCATGCGGTGTTCTTTTATGACTCACAAGAACTGTGTGAAGTGCGGCCCAAATCGGTCTATAACCTAATATAACTCCCATATAAACCGATCTGCCGATTTGACTTCTTGAGCCCCTGGAAGCCGCAATTTTTGACCGATTTGCCTGAAATTTCGCATGCGGTGTTCTTTTATGACTTACAAGAACTGTGCTCAGTATGATCCGAATCGGTGTTTAACCTGATGTAGCTCCCATATAAACCAATCTTCCGATTTGATTTCTTGAGCCCCTGGAAGCCGCAATTTTTGACCGATTTGCCTGAAATTTCGCATGCGGTGTTCTTTTATGACTTACAAGAACTGTACTCAGTATGGTCCGAATCGGTGTTTAACCTGATGTAGCTCCCATATAAACCGATCTCCCGATTTGACTTCCTCAGCCGATGGAAGCTGCAATTTTTCACCGATTTGTCTGAAATTTCGCATGCGGTGCTCTTTTATGACTTACAAGAACTGTGTGAAGTGCGGCCCAAATCGGTCTATAACCTAATATAACTCCCATATAAACCGATCTGCCGATTTGACTTCTTGAGCCCCTGGAAGCCGCAATTTTTGACCGATTTGCTTGAAATTTCGCATGCGGTGTTCTTTTATGACTTACAAGAACTGTGCTCAGTATGATCCGAATCGGTGTTTAACCTGATGTAGCTCCCATATAAACCGATCTGCCGATTTGACTTCTTGAGCCCTTACAAGCCGCAATTTTTGTCCGATTTGTCTGAAATTTCACATGCGGTGTTCCGTTATGACTTCCAATGACTGTGTTTAGTATGGTCCGAATCGGTGTATAACCTGACGTAGCTCCCATATAAACCAATCTCCCGATTTGACTTCTTGAGTCCCTGGAAGACGCAATTTTTGTCCTATTTGGCTGAAATTTTGCATGTGGTTTTCTGTTATGACTTCCAAAAACTGTGCTAAATACGATCCAAATGGGTCTATAACCTAATATAGCTCCCATATAAACCGATCTCCCGATTGGTTATTTTAACCCCTTGGAAAACGCAATTTTTGTCCGATTTGTCTGAAATGTTGCAAATAGTGTTCTTTTATGACTTTCTTCAACTTTGCCATATAAACTGGTCTCTCGATTATCTTTGTTCGGTTCGTAGAAGCGTTAATTTTTGGTGATTTGACAGAAGTTTGGTATGTAGAATAAAATTATGCCCTTCAAGTAAGTTTATTTTGTAGAAAAGCAGAATATGTGGTCGTGTGTTCCCAAGATTTGGACTGGCCGACCTTAGCGCTCTTTTATTCGTTTCAATTGAGTGGGTCTTCAATGTTAGGATCTTCAGTGTTAGGTTTTTCGGCGTTAGGGAAGTCCTTTCTTTCTATTCTTTTATTTCTCAGAGTAGTTCTTAAAATTTTCCGGAGGCGGGTTACAGGCCCAGCGCCCCCACTCATGGGTTTTGTGGGATCCCAAGTGTATCCCTCGATGTCGCAAGCCGCTTGCTCCAAAATCCGACACTCGCCTCCAATCGTCCCTTACCTGGGAGCAGATGCTGATGTGGGCCATTGGTTTTAGAAGGCGCCAACGTTCTTGTATTCAATTCACGGGGAATATTTTGTTGCCACTATCTGACCAAGGCTTTCAAACAAAATGACGAAACTTTTATTTCTGCCATTATATGATGTATGTCATGAAAACCCCCTCAATCTTCGCTTCTTAATTAAATATTTTTTTTTACTTTTTCCACATATTCTCACATTCCATTTTCCAGACATTGATCCTTTTTTCAGGACATCTGATGTTTTGTCCTTTTCAAATGTTTAAAATAAGAATTTCCGAAAATTTTCCCATAATTATTCATTTTATGCCAATTCCATTTCAATTCAAGGCCATTATGATGAATTTTCCGATAGCAATTCGTTACTGGAAAAAATGCCATAAATCATTAAAAATCCCTATGGCCATAATATATCACTGAAAGTTTCATGTATTTAAAAGGAAGAGAGAGAGAGAGAGAGAGAGTGAGACAGAAAAAGAAAGACAACCCCAACAAACATTCAGAACAAGGATACTGCAGCTATTGCTGCCAATGTCTTCACAAAGAAGAAAGGTAGCCAATTTTCAGGGTCTCCTGTCGCCAATAGCAAAGAAAGATGGTGAAAGAAGAAGAAAGGCCGTTATCTCCTCCATATATATTTCTTAAATGTACATAAATTTCCAGCAACATGTACAGGACGGCCTCCTATTCATCTACATCACCATTCGCAACTGTAAATCCTCTAGACTGTTTTTTTCTATACCCTCCACCATAGGATGGTGGTATACTAATTTCGTCATTCTGTTTGTAACACCTCGATATAAGCGTCTGAGACCCCATAAAGTATATATTCTCTTGATCGTCATGTCATTGTAAGTCGATATAGGCATGTCCGTCCATCTGTCCGTCCGTCTGTCCGTCCGTCTGTCTGTCGAAAGCACGCTAACTTTCAAAGGAGTACATCTACCCACTTCAAATTTTGCATTAATACTTTTAATTGGTGTAGATCGGTTGGTATTGTAAATGGACCAAATCGGTCCATGTTTTGATATAGCTGCCATATAAACCGATCTTGGGTCTTGACTTCTTGAGCCTCTAGAGGGCGCAATTCTTATCCGATTTTACTGAAATTTTGCACGTAGTGTTTTGGTAGTACTTCCAACATTTACGCTAGGTATGGTTCAAATCGGTCCATGTTATGATATAGCTTCCATATAAACCGATCTTGGGTCTTGATTTCTTGAGCCTCTAGAGGGCGCAATTCTTATCCAATTGGAATTAAATTTTGCACGACGTGTTTTGTTATGATATCCAACAATTGTGCCAAGTATGGTTTCAATCGGTCCATAACCTGATATAGCTGCCATATAAACCGATCTGGGCCTTGAGTTCTTAAGCCTCTAGAGGGCGCAATTCTCGTCCGATTTGACTGAAATTTTGCACGTTGTGTTTTGGTATCACTTCCAACATTTACGCTAGGTATTGTTCAAATCGGTCCATGTTTCCTTATAAACCGATCTTGGGTCTTGACTACTTGAGCCTCTAGAGGGCGCATTTCTTATCCGATTTAAATGAAATTTTTCACCTAGTGTTTTGGTAGCACTTCGAACAACTGTGCCAAGTATGGTTTCAATCGGTTCATAACCTGATATAACTGCCATATAAACCGATCTGGGGTCTTGACTTCTTGAGCCTCTAGAGGGCGCAATTCTTATCCGATTTTACTGAAATTTTACACATAGTGTTTTGGTAGTACTTCCAACATTTACGCTAGGTATGGTTCAAATCGGTCCATGTTTTGATATAGCTTCCATATAAACCGATCTTGGATCTTGACTTCTTGATCCTCTAGAGGGCGCAATTCTTATCCGATCGGAATGAAATTTTGCACGACGTGTTTTGTTATGACATCCAACAACTGTGTCAAGTATGGTTTCAATCGGTTCATAACCTGATATATCTGCCATATAAACCGATCTTGGGTCTTGAGTTCTTAAGCATCTAGAGGGCGTTATTCTCGTCCGGTTTGACTGAAATTTTGCACGACGTTTTTTGTTATGATATCCAACAACTGTGCCATGTATGGTTTCAATCGGTTCATAACCTGATATAGCTGCCATATAAACCGATCTGGGGTCTTGACTTCTTGAGCCTCTAGAGCGCGCAATTCTTATCCGATTTGGCTGTCATTTTGCACGACGTGTTTTGTTATGATATCCAACAACTGTGCCAAGTATGGTTCAAATCGGTCCATAACCTGATATAGCTGCCATATAACCCGATCTTGGGACTTGAGTTCTTAGCCTCTAGAGAGCGTAATTCTCATCCTATTGGAAAGAAATTTTGCACGCAGTGTTTTGCTTTGACCTCCAACAACTGTGCCAAGTTAGGATCAAATCGGTCAATAACCTCATATAGCTGCCATATAAACCGATCTTGGGTCTTGAACTCTTGAGCCGCTAGAGGGCGCAATTCTTTTCCGATTTGGCTGAAATTTTGCAAGAACTATTTTGTTATGATATCCAACAACTGTGCCAAGTATAGTTTAAATCGGTACATAACCTGATATAGCTGCCATATAAACCGATCTGGGATCTTGAGTTTTTGAGCCTCTATAGGTCGCAATTATTATCCGATTTGCTTGAAATACGACGAATCCTCTCATGACCATCAACATACGTGTTTATTATGGTCTGAATCTGTCTATAGCCAGATACAGCTCCCATTTTTCCCGATTTTACTTATTGAGCCCCCAAAGGGCGCTATTCCTATTCGAAAGGGCTGACATTTTACACAGGTCTCCAACATATAATTTAATTGTGGTCCGAACCATATCTTGATATCGCTCTAATAGCAGAGCAACTCTTTTCTTTTATCCTTTTTTTTGCCTAAGAAGAGATGCCGGGAAGAGAACTCGACAAATGCGATCCCTGGTGGAGGGTATATAAAATTCGGCCCGGTCGAACTTAGCACGCTGTTACTTGTTTTTGCTTAATGGCAAGCATTACCATCGCCGACCAACCATGACCCTAGTGTTTAACATCATTATATGACTGCGGGCCATTATTAAATTCGGACATCATTAAATAAAGAAAAGTATGTCATTGTCATATTTATTATCATTGTCCTCCGCCGCCATATCCTTTGCAGGCTCATATCTACAGCGATTAGTGTAACAAGTGTCTCTGCTCTCCCCTCTCCCGATGCTTGTAATGTTTTTGCTGCTAGCTGTGCTTGTCATTTAGGTCACTTCTGGTTGGCGCTATTCTGCACACACCAAACACACACACACACACACATTGAATATAATCACTAACAGCAGTAGTTGCCGGATGTAATACCACAACCCCCCAATCTTCTTCCGCCTTTTGACTAACGTATTAAAAACGTTTTGTTAGACTGAGTGTCTATTTCACCTGCCATTATAATGGCATAAAGTCAATTTCTATGGAAATGAGCCTAAATATTAGCCAATGTGTATTTTGGTCAACTAAAATCAAGGGGTAAGGAGAGCTTATAGTAAAATTGCAATTCAATGTTTGTTAAGCTAGCCCCCAATTCAAACCACGTAGCATTTGGTCTGAGCACAGATACAAAAGCTCTCTATGGATAAATTCTATAGCAACTTTATGGCCTTTCATTTGACAGAATAGCCAAATTCAAAGCGGGTGGGTTAATGTGTGCGTGTTTGCATGTGTGCTGAGTAATCATATGGTGGCTATATTTCTATCACTCTTATTCTCTCCCTCTTCACTCTCTCTCTCCCTCTCTCTCTTATATTAGTTAGTGTATGCTAGACATTGCAAATTGATACCATTTGGGATTTGGCAGCAACCCCTATAACATATCACCTTAGCCCCCATATTCCTTCCACCATCAAAACCACTCTCCAAGGACTTTTAGTTCAAATAGGCTAATTTACGTTTGACATGTATTCCCTATCATTTTGTGCTATAATAGCGCCTAATGAATTGAAAAATTAATATTGCCTGTGTGTGTGTGTGTGTGTGTATGCCATTGTGGCATCGAGGCTAATATTCGTTTAGACCTATGTATGACATGAAAGGCAACAAATTGTTATGATTATATTTTGAAAATAGTTGGAGATATAAACATTTGCAAAATGGGTTAATGGTTGGGTTCTAAAGGAAGTGGGAAAAAAATTTGCAAAACCGCAAAATCGTAAGTGGGAGAAATAGGACATTTATTTAAAAGGAGGAGGTCCTGAAAACTTAGCATACATACAGATTCCAGTGTCCCAGGAGTGTGTAAGGTAGTTCCTAGTCTCGCAAGCCCGTCCGCTTTATAATTCCCTGGGATATCTCTGTGGCCCGGCACAGAGAACAGGTGAATTTTGAACTGTTCAGCCATTTCGTTGAGAGATTTGCTACAGTCGAGGACGATTTTTGTGTTCAGAAATACGTTCTCCAGGGATTTAATGTCTGCCTGGCTGTCTGAGAAGATATTTATGCCAATCATCGTAATGGAATTATATCTTAGCCATTCCAATACATCCTTAATTGCAAGGATCTCCACTTGATACACACTGCAGTGGTTAGGGTAACCTCTTCGATATGACCAGTTCTAGATCTTTAGAGTGCACCCCAAAGCCCACCTGGTCGTTTAGTTTGGAATCATCCGTATAGCAGCCTATGTATTTTCTGTTACCAGGGATATCGTAGTTCCAATCGGTTCCATCAGGAATAGTCGTAGAGTAATTTTTATCAAAAAGCGGCTCAGGTAGGGTGTAATCCACACTGTTTGGAACCATCCGTATAGAAGTCTATGTAACTTCTGTTAGCAGGGATATCGTAGTTCCAATCGGTTCCATCAGGAATAGTGGTACAGTAGTTTTTATCAAAAAGCGGCTCAGGTAGGGTGTAATCCACACTGCCTTGAACATCGAGTATTTTATCATGGATAACACAGTGTCCGTAGCCTCTACATGACCGATGAGAAAACTCCCTTAACGTTATGGTAGTGGTCGCTGCAATTTGTCTAGCCACAATGCCCAGAGGCATAAGATGTAGCATTAAATTCAGTGCTTCAGATGGTGTCGTTCTCAGTGCGGCTGTAATGCACAAACAAGCCACCCTTAGTTGCGGTTAAGTATTGAGCAGTAGGTGGATTTTTGAAGCGCCGTCCACCAGACCACAACACCATATAGCATAATAGGTGTGACAACTGCAGTATATACCCAATGCATGACACGCGGTTTAAATCCCCAACTTTTGCCAATGGCTCTCAGGCAGGTGTATAGGGCAGGTGTATGACCTTTCGTGCCTTTCCAAAATATTGGATTTCAAGTTCAATTTCCTGTCAAACAAAACACCCAGGTATTTTGCGCTTTCTGTAAATGGAACATTCTCTCCACCCAAGGAGACAGGTTCCACTGTAGGTAACTTATATCTCCTGCTGAAAAGAACTACTTCTGTCTTGCACGGCCATATTTTTTTTTTCTGTCAGCCAACACGCAGGGGAGGTTCCCTATGAATGCAGTGCATTGCGTTGGTGAGAGGAAATTAGGAATTGGATGAGGGGAAAAGGATGTAGGGCTAATTGATATTTGCCTTAAATCTTTGGATGTGAAAGTGGGTGGGAAAAACATTAGCCCGAAGTCGATTCCACATACGAACGGTTCGGGCCAAATAAGAATTCTCTCTAAAATGCATTGAGCGGTCCGCTGGCCAATCAATTACAAACGGTTGTGAGTTCCTGGAATGTCTAGTATCCCTGAGATACATCCTTACATCAGGAAAATAAGAAGACGAACACACACCATGAAAGTACCGATAGAACAGCGGTACAAACAACCCGCATTGCGACGATGATGAAGGGAGGCAATAGAGTTGGATACCCCACTGTCCCCAATCAACGCCATCGCTCTCCTCTGTACACGGTCCAGCAGCTCCAGGGATGGTTTTGAAGCTCCAGCTCACATACATGTGAGTTGTACTCCATTTTCGGCCTTATGAAAGTGGTGTAGATGTTAAGAAGATCAGACGGAGTGAAGTAATTCTTACACCGTTTAAGGAAGCCTAAACACTTGAATGCTTCTTTGGACACTTCGAATAAATGTTTAGCCCAGCGGACATCACTTTGTATTTTCATGCCCAGAACATCAAGAACTTCTAATTGTTCAACATCTACACCGACAGAAGTGCCATGAGGTCACTCGTAGAGCGGTTTCTGTGGAACCCATACTGTTGGTCGCTAAGAAGGCCTTTAGACTCTAAATACCACACAAGATGGTGATTTACCATGCTCTTCATGACCTTGGAGAGAGTGGAGCATATCACAATTGGCCGACAATTCGCAGGGTTGCTTGCCTCACCCTTCTTGGGTATTGGCTGAACGTTCGCATTTCCCTCAACCATATAGACCGATCTGTTGATTTTGGGTCTTAAGCCTATAACAGGCGCATTTATTATCCGATTTCGTTGAAATTTGGTGCATTTATTACCCGACTTCGCTCCCCACATCGTTCCCGAATATGATCCAGATCGGACTTTATTTAGATATAGCTGCCACAGAGAGGTCTAAATACCATAAAGGCGCATTTATTCTCCGATTTTGCCGAAATTTTAAACAGTGAGTTGCACTAGGCGCCTTGATATCCGACCCCAATGTAGTGTATATCGGACCATATTAGGCCCGTCGATATCCGAGTCAAAGATGGTCCAGATCGGAACATATTTGGATATAGCTGCCATGTAGACCGATCTGCTGATCTGCCTGCAGAGACAAAGAAGAATATTTGGTAACTGACATAGATAGCATCCTGAAAAATGTTTCTAAGTAGTTGTAAACTTTCCACAGCAGTGCTGGTGTGGAGTATTGCCTTGGTTCTCTACAAAACTTCAAGCTATATGAATGAATCCCAAGACTTCTAAGAGGTTTTCTTTGGGAATTATTATCGCCTTTGGCAATTATTATCGCCTTATGGGAGGAACCCAACACATATCCTTACATAAATAATGCCTTTGAAACTATTTCGAGTGCCTTGGGTTGCAAGATTTTGGTTGTGTTCGAGGTGAAAACCACCACTGACACCTTGGCCAACATGAAGGTGAACATTTTTTATGAGTCCTGCATGAACTTGAATGTGGTGGATAATATCTATTCCGATAAGCTGAAAGAAATTGTTGCGGAATTTGGCCAAATTCCTGTACTCGAGGGTGCCAGTGATTTCGAATGGATGCCCATTGTAGCGAAAATCGCCTACAAATACCGCACACGCTTGATAGTGGGCATCGAAATAGAAGCTGATCCGCTGATCTCAGCTGGCGCTTGAGATTACAACCAACTTCGCTGCGCATAAAATCCCTCTTTGTAGATAAGGAGAATGAAATCTATCGTGATATGCGTAATGGCAAGTGTGACTCAATTCATGCACGCCCTCTTGGATTTGGACATCGAGTTAGCAAAGAAGACGGCTCAGGAGATTTTCGATTTTGAAACTCGTTTGGCGGTGGAGTTCATTAAAGGTAATGGGGATGAAATTTCCTCCACCTTGACGGTTACCACCCTGGATGATGGTATAGAATGTTTACCTCCTAGTCCGAATGAGGTCCAGGTAGCAGTGACCCGACTAAAAAACAACAAGGCAGCAGGAGCTGACGGGTTACCCGCTGAACCATTTAATACCGGACACGCCTCTAAGTCGTTTGCATCAGCTTGTCTGCGTAATCTGGCTAGAAGAACACATATCCGATGATTGGAACCTCAGCATACTATGTCCCGTTCGCAAGAAAGAAGACAAGACGGAATGTGCCAACTACAGAGAAATAAGTCTCCTCCCCATCGCATACAAGATACTCTCGAGAAAGATCAATCCGAAAGTCAATGAGATAAGTGGGCCCTGTCAATGCGGCTCTAGACCCCTAGACCAGATATTCACACTAAGCCAAATCCTAGCAAAGACCCGAGAAGGACACATGAACACCTACCATCTCTTTGTTGACTACAAAGCCGCTTTCGATACCCCTTTACGTTCAAAGGTATTTCAAGCCATGTCTGGAATTTTGAACAATAAGCTGCTTTAATACTCGCGATATCCAACCCAAATATAGTCCAGATCGGAAGATATTTATATATAGCATTCATATAGATCGATCATCCGAATTAGGGCTTAATCATATGATCGGCGCACTTATTACCCGATTCCAATGAAATTTCGAAATGTTACTTGTATAAAGCTTCTCGGCACCTGCACCAAATATGATTAAGATCGAAATATGTTTTGATACTAATATGGATAGAGTAGTCTTATAATAAAATTTGATAAAAAAAATTATATTCATGGTGGTGGGTATCAAAAGTTCGGCCGGTCCGAAATCACAAGATTCGGGATTCGGACCGGCCGAACTTACCACGCTTTTACTTGTTAGGTATTAGGTATTTAAGTTCGGCCGGTCCGAATTCCGAATCTTGGGAACCCACCACCATGGGTACACCTGCAAGAGAGCCATTGGCAAAAGTTGGAGATTTAGACCGCGCGTCATGCAGTGCGTATATACTGCAGTTGTCAGACCTATTATGCTATATGGTTGTTGTTGTTGTAGCCGCATTTGCATATGGAGGTGGCGATCCTCGTCAAGCTCTTATAGGAGAGCAAGCTCGTTCCAGTCTATACGACCAATCGTCATGTGAACATGATGGCTATTGGTTATTTAAGGCGCCCATAACTTGCCTTGTCGTATCGAGCATCATAGGCACTCAGTATTTACGCAAGAGCCGAAGCAACCCGGCCTCTCACTGAGACTCTCCACTCGATATCGCTGTTTGTCCGTGACTGCCGGTGCAGATGCTCCGTATGGAGCATTCAACTATCCGCAACCTGTGGACGCGCCCGGTAGCTCACTGATAAGTTTCTCGTGACAGCGATGAACACCGCACAGATGGGACCCCAAAGTTCCTGTCTGTGTGGCACTCATAACTATCCAGTGCCGGGATATGCTATATGGTGTTGTGGTCTGGTGGACGGCGCTTCAAAACTCCACCTAATGTTCAAAAGTCAACCGGATCCAAAGGATGGCTTGTTTGTGCATTACAGCCGCACTGACGACGACACCATCTGATGCACTGAATTTAATGCTACAACTAATGCCTCTGGACATTGTGGCTAGACAAATTGCTGCGATTACTGCAGTGAGGCTAATTGAGCTTTCTCTTTGGTCATGTCGCGGCTAAGGACGCTGTCTTATCTTTGATACAATGTCCAATGTTCCAGGCAGTGTGGATTACACCCTACCTGAGCCGCTTTTTGATAAAAAGTACTGTACCACTATTCTTGCTAGAACCGATTTGAACTACGATATCCCTGGTAATAGAAGTAACATAGACGAATAGTTCCAAACCAAACGACCAGGTTGTCTTTGGGGTGTACTCTTAAAAACTAGAACTGGTCATATCGAACAAAGTCTCCGACCACTGTATTGTGTATCAAGCGGAGATCCTTGCAATTAAGGAAGTGGTGGAATAACGAAAACTGTCATAAATATCTTCTCCGACAGCCAGGCAGCCATTTAATCCCTGGAGAACGTATTTTTGAATTCAAAAACCTCACTCGACTATCGCAGATCTGTCAACGAGATGGCTGAACAGTTCAGAATTCACCTGTTCTGGGTGCCGGGCCACAGGATATTCCAGGGAATTCTAAAGCAGACGAGCATGCGAGACTAGGAACTACCTTACACACTCCAAGGACACTGGAATCTGTGGGTAAACCTCTAGCGACAGGTAAACCTCTAAAGCAGACGAGCATGCGAGACTAGAAACTACCTTAGACATTCCAGGGAAACTGGAATCTGTGGGTCTGCCTCTAGCAACATGTAAGCTAAGTTTTCAGAATCAGGCCCGAAGGGCAACGAATGATAAATGGTCACAAAGAGGTGGCAGTGAACATTCCAGAACTATGTGGCCTAATCTAGACTTGAAGAGGTCTACTGCTTTGCTGTCACTGGCTAGAACCGACGTCTCAGTCATTGTGTCCGTAATGACAGGTAGATGTCTAATAGGAAAACATGCTGACAGACTAAAGGTTGCCAGCAAAGACTTTTGCAGAACATCGAGGAAGAAGAGACTATAGAACACCTTCTTAGTGTGTGTCCCGCACTAGCAGTCAGAAGGAGTTCCACTTTAGGTTCTCATTTCTTTGAGAACCTGTCAGATTTAGAGGATGTGGACATTAGAAAGTGGAAGCCACCGTAGCGCAGAGGTTAGCATGTCCACCTATGATGCTGAACGCCTGGGTTCGAATCCTGGCGAGACCATCAGAAAAAATTTTCAGCGGTGGTTTTCTCCTCCTAATGCTGGCAACATTTGTGGGGTACTTTGCCACATAAAACTTCTTTCCAAAGAGGGGTCGCACTGCGGACTCGGCTATAAAAAGGAGACCGCTTATCATTGAGTTTAAACTAGAATCGGACTGCACTTATTGATATGTGAGAAGTTTGCCCCTGTTCCTTAACGGAATGTTCATGGGCAAAATTTGCAAAATTTTGAACATTCGAAAGTTGTTGGGCTTTTTAAAGCGATCTGGATGGTTCAACGGCAGGAACTAGAAGGCATCTTCCTTCTTCTGTTCCTGTGGTATCACAATTGACGAAAACGTCTAAGTGAGTCTGATGGCAGACTGCCACTTAAACCTAATCTTACCTTGACAGCTGTTCTATTGGACCAAATCAATCCACGTAGAATCGATTTCTTAGATCTGTGGAATGTTTGTGATCGATTGAGGTCTAATTTTCTCGATTTTAAACAAGTTGAAAATTGAGTTTTGTAGCGCTAGATCGATCATTTCGCCCATAGTGCTACTGTCTGCAGCCGGACAATATCCAATTGTATGAATTTTTTATACCCTCCCCCAAAGGATGGGGGTATACTTATTTCATATGCCGTAAAAATCATTCAATTATTTTATTCGGTTCAAAAGATATGATTTTTGGAACGAAAAAACTCAAACCGAGCCACTGTGCATCGTGTCGCTAGGGGTTATCGTTAGCCAATAGCCATACCATGTGGTATTTTGCTTACGGGAATTAAAATGAAGAAAAAATGGACGATATAAGTTTCGAAACAATAACTTTTGATTTTTTGGGACACTCTAATGTACTTATAGACAGGTGAATGTGCTTTAAATATATCGGCAAGGTATTTCTTGCTAATGCTTAAAGTAAACTTGTATTCGTATTTGTTTAGCAAAATCTCAAAATGTCCCCACTGCACTACACATTGCACCATTCCAACCATTGATTATGGACATTTTTTTTTTTTTTGAAGTCGTGCGTACCAACATGGCAATCACAATAAACAGAGGCAATATTTCTTTCTTATTGCCGCTTCAGCAAACACAAGCCTAAAAGTAGACAACGTGTTATTTATGGGATTTTCTTAGATAAAGGTCTAGGTGTGCTTTCTATATAAGTATTTGCTCTTC
Organism: Stomoxys calcitrans; assembly: GCF_963082655.1. Taxonomy (NCBI): domain Eukaryota; kingdom Metazoa; phylum Arthropoda; class Insecta; order Diptera; family Muscidae; genus Stomoxys; species Stomoxys calcitrans. The sequence continues at coordinate 55,840,438 of NC_081553.1, forward strand.
TATCGGAGTGTATGTGTGTGTGTTTGTGTAGCAATGTGTAGGTGGTGTGTAAGTAATTTTTGGAGCAAAACAAAAAATAAACCTTGAAGTATTTGTTTTATAACATTTTGAACACCAGCAAAAAAAAACAAATATTTACCCAACACAATGTTTAATACACACATACATACACGCTTACACAGATACTCAGAAATGACAACAGCATTTCCTTTTTCCTTTGTAGCCCACACAGACGCAGTGGAAGAGTTGAGGTGTTGGCAGCCAAGAGGTCATAAAGTTATATAAATAACTTACTGCGGGTCAAAAGGAAACCAGAACCAAAAAGTTATGAACGGGGCTGGGGAAAAGCGGTAGCTAATGAGCCAACCATTTCCTGCAAATAAATAAAATCCATAAAAAATTTTAAAAATTGAAATAAGTTTAAATTTGTATTTTATACCGAGATTTGTTTTCCTTATAAAAATTTCACAAATTTTGTTCTTCATTTTGCACAAAATCAAACTCGCATTTTCATTAAAAAAAACATTTCAAAGTGTAGCTTTTATAGAAAACTAGCTGGACAGGTCCCGCTCCACTGCGCCTTCTTTCACTCTCTTATTTTATCTGAGTACTTTATTGGTACGGTCACGAAATAAGTCCTGTTTGGGGGTGCTGGAATGGCCTTTCAAATATTTCGCCCCAATGTTGATATCATATTGGTGCTATACTTCCAAATACCTTCATTGGAGCCTTATATTGCTACTATGATGGGTAAATACGTCCGATATGGGGGTATTTTTAGGGGTGAGGTGGACTCTCAGATATATCAGATTCGTGCTTTAGTCTCAAATGCCTTTCATTTGAGCCCCATATTCATTATTGGACATTATTGGTTAATATTTCCATTTGGCGGGCTTTGGAGGTGGCTCAACCCCCCCTAGATATCCCACCCTAAATAAGAATACCAAATTTCTGTTTTTGAGTTATTTCTAAACTACCTAAATGTCGCTTAAATCGCCCCACCCATTTCCAAGATCTGCCGTTTTTGAAAATAGGGTAAATGGAGGGTCCGCTTATTATAGTTTGGATGTTAGATGTAGGCAAACCCTTTGCCCCAAAAGTGGATATCAGATTCATACTCTACTCCCAAAAACCACATTTGAGGTACACGTTGCTATAGTCCGGTATATATGTGTGGTTAAGGGGGAGTTTATGAGGTGAGGCGTCCCTGAAAAACTTGGCCATAAAGCAGGTATCAGATTTGAGCCCCCATTTGTCATAATTCACATATATATCCAGTTTGAGGGGTATGTAGGGTGGGGCGGCCATCCAAGCAATTAGCCCTGAACAAATGGCATCATGCTCAAGTCTCAAATTTATTTTATTTGAGCCCCAATTGCCATTGGTTTAGGTGGAGTTTATGGGGTGAGACGATCCCCGAACACTTGGCCTCAAAATTAGATATCAAATTCGTTTCATACTATCAAATATCTATTATTAATTGCCATAGTATGCAAACATGGCCGGCTTGAAGGATTGCTAGGGGCGGACCCTGAAATAATTTCAGGATATTGTGTTAGAGCCATTGGCAAAAGTTTGGGGTTTAGATCGCGTGTCATGCTATATGTTATATGGTGTTGTGGTCTGGTGGACGGCGCTTCAAAATTCTACCAAAGGATGGCTTGTTTGTACATTGCAGCCACACTGAGGACGACACCATCTGATGCACTGAATTAAATGCTACATCTCATGCCTCTGGACATTGTGGCTACCCATATTGCAGCGACTACTGCCGTGAGGTTAAAGGGGGCTTTCTCATTGGTCAAGTTGCGGCTACGGATACTGTGTTATCCTTGATACAATATCCGATGTTGCAGGCAGTGTGGATTACACCCTACCTGAGCCGTGCTCCACTTTTAAATGTTTTTCATTTGATATCCATTTGAGGGGTGGAGGACCTCCCCAACACTTATGGTGACATTTTAATGCCAAGTTCGTACTCTACTATTAAATACATTTCATTTGATATCTATATTATCCCAATCGGTAAACATGTCCGTTCGGGTGGGTTTTTGTATGGGGCGTCCCCCAACCGCCCCCCCCCCCCCCAAGGTTATGTGATCAATTTTGTAGCAAAATTTGTTTTCCCGTTTGTTTTCGGGGCACCATTAGGTGGCGTGGAAAATTTAAATTCTCTGAGATCTGACGTTTTTGAACATGGGGGTATGGGTCTACTAGTTTGACAAACTTCTGTCAAATCAGCAACAATTGACGCTTCTAGAAAACGGTAGAACAGTTTGTAAGGGAGCTATATCAGGTTATAGATTGATTTGTACCATACCTGGCACATCAGCCAACTTGGTCAAAAATTGCGGCTTGTAAGGGCTCAAGAAGTCAAATCGGGAGATCGGTTAATATGGGAGCTATATCGGTTCATAGAGAGCTATATCCAAATCTGACCTGATATGGCCCATTTGCAATCCCCAACGACCTACATTGATAGTAAGTATCTATGCAAAATTTCAAGCGACTAGTTTTACGCGTTCGACTGCTATCGTGATTTTGACAGACGAACGGACAGTCGGATAAGGCTAGATCGACTAAGAATGTCAAGACGATGTATACTCTATGGGGTTATAGATCAATATTTCATGTTGTTACAAACGGAATGACTAGATTAGTATACCCCCACTCTATGACGGTGGGAATAAAAGCAATAAAAAATTTGGTAGATTTTTTTATACCCACCACTGAAGGATGGGAATATATTCATTTTGTCATTCCGTTTGCAACACCTGGAAATATCCATTCCCAACCCTATAAAGTATTTAAATTATTGATCGTCGTAAACTTCGTAGTCGATCTAGCCATGTTCGTCCGTCAGTCTGTCCGTCTATCTGCTAAAATCACGCTACAGTCTTCAAAAATAGAGATATTGAGCCGAAAGTTTGATCAGATTCTTTTTTTGTTCATTGTCAGGTCAAGTTCGATGATGGATTATATGGGACTATATCTTCATAAAGATTCATATTCCCATTAAAGGCTTAAGACCCATTGTTTTAGGCTCCTCGACATTCATATCGAGTATGGTCAAGATCGGGCTATATTTGGATAAAGCTGCCTTACAGACTGATCTCCTGATTTAGGGTCTTGAGGCATTGAAAGGCCCATTTATTACCCTAATACGCTAAAATTTGGCACAAGGAGCTATGTTAGACTTTCCGAAAACCATACCCTATATGGTTCAGTTCGTGTCTCTACCCATGCTCACACGGCATATTTTTTACTGCATTTTTTGCGATTTTCTCCCACTGTGCGACATATCGATATCAAGTGCATCGGAGAAGAATCTTGTCTCCATTGTGAAGGCATTATTGGTTACCAAATTTTCATAGCCTTCATATTCATTATCCAAAGAGAAACCCCATCTTTTGTGAAAGCTTATCCTAAAGTAACTCTCAATATACGGTTCCATTGGCAGGTAGTCTGGCAATATCAGTCTTCCTGAATTTCTTCCAATACGCCAAGCTCCTTCCTTCAAAGGGCAACTATGTCGGCACAGTTGTTAATTTACCTCAATAGGCTTCTTTTTTAACATCGCGTCCAAACCTGCTGCTTTGGGGACCACGCCTCAACGCTCCCTTAATTTTGGGCTCAGCCCAGTTTTTGGACATTCTTTGACAAGCCTCTAGTATAAATCCCCCTACTCACAATCTTCCACCAACTACACTGATAAGAAACATTTGCGAAAAATTTCAAGCGCTTCTGAAATTTATCGAGTTTTTGACAGACAAAAGGAAGATAGACGTCTACCTGCCTAGACATACGGCAGACGAAAGGACATCAGATAGACCGACAGACAGACGGGAAATGGACGGACGACCCAATATATCGAGGTCCTACAAATAAAATAACAAAGATAGTAAAATATACCCCAATCCTATGATTGAGAGTATTGCAAATTGCAAATTTTGCACTAAGGACCAGGGGCAAACTTCTCACAAATCAACGAGTCCAGTCCGATTCAAGTTTAAGGGGCCTTCTTTTTATAGACGAGTCCGAACGTCGTGCGACACTTCTTTGGGGAGAAGTTTTTACATGGCATAGTACCTCCCAAAGGAGAAGATAACCACCGCTGAAATTGTAGAGTAGAGTAGAGTAGAGTAGAGTAGAGTAGAGTAGAGTAGAGTAGAGTAGAGTAGAGTAGAGTAGAGTAGAGTAGAGTAGAGTAGAGTAGAGTAGAGTAGAGTAGAGTAGAGTAGAGTAGAGTAGAGTAGAGTAGAGTAGAGTAGAGTAGAGTAGAGTAGAGTTGAGTAGAGTAGAGTAGAGTAGAGTAGAGTAGAGTAGAGTAGAGTAGAGTAGAGTAGAGTAGAGTAGAGTAGAGTAGAGTAGAGTAGAGTAGAGTAGAGTAGAGTAGAGTAGAGTAGAGTAGAGTAGAGTAGAGTAGAGTAGAGTAGAGTAGAGTAGAGTAGAGTAGAGTAGAGTAGAGTAGAGTAGAGTAGAGTAGAGTAGAGTAGAGTAGAGTAGAGTAGAGTAGAGTAGAGTAGAGTAGAGTAGAGTAGAGTAGAGTAGAGTAGAGTAGAGTAGAGTAGAGTAGAGTAGAGTAGAGAAGAGTAGAGTAGAGTAGAGTAGAGTAGAGTAGAGTAGAGTAGAGTAGAGTAGAGTAGAGTAGAGTAGAGTAGAGTAGAGTAGAGTAGAGTAGAGTAGAGTAGAGTAGAGTAGAGTAGAGTAGAGTAGAGTAGAGTAGAGTAGAGTAGAGTAGAGTAGAGTAGAGTAGAGTAGAGTAGAGTAGAGTAGAGTAGAGTAGAGTAGAGTAGAGTAGAGTAGAGTAGAGTAGAGTAGAGTAGAGTAGAGTAGAGTAGAGTAGAGTAGAGTAGAGTAGAGTAGAGTAGAGTAGAGTAGAGTAGAGTAGAGTAGAGTAGAGTAGAGTAGAGTAGAGTAGAGTAGAGTAGAGTAGAGTAGAGTAGAGTAGAGTAGAGTAGAGTAGAGTAGAGTAGAGTAGAGTAGAGTAGAGTAGAGTAGAGTAGAGTAGAGTAGAGTAGAGTAGAGTAGAGTAGAGTAGAGTAGAGTAGAGTAGAGTAGAGTAGAGTAGAGTAGAGTAGAGTAGAGTAGAGTAGAGTAGAGTAGAGTAGAGTAGAGTAGAGTAGAGTAGAGTAGAGTAGAGTAGAGTAGAGTAGAGTAGAGTAGAGTAGAGTAGAGTAGAGTAGAGTAGAGTAGAGTAGAGTAGAGTAGAGTAGAGTAGAGTAGAGTAGAGTAGAGTAGAGTAGAGTAGAGTAGAGTAGAGTAGAGTAGAGTAGAGTAGAGTAGAGTAGAGTAGAGTAGAGTAGAGTAGAGTAGAGTAGAGTAGAGTAGAGTAGAGTAGAGTAGAGTAGAGTAGAGTAGAGTATAGTAGAGTAGAGTAGAGTAGAGTAGAGTAGAGTAGAGTATAGTAGAGTAGAGTAGAGTACCTCACAAATGTTGCCCGCATTAGGAGAAGATAACCACCGCTGAAATTGTTTTTCTGGTGGTTTCGCCAGGATTCGAACCCAAGCGTTCAGCGACATAGGCGGACATGATAACCTCTGTGCTCCATGGATGGAGAGTATTCTGCTACTACCGAATTTCTGATGAACATTCCAACATGGAACAGGGGATAAATCTCTCATATCAAAGAGTGCAGTCCGATTAATGTTTAAGCTCAATGATAAGGGGGTTCCTTTTTATTGCCGAGTCCAAACGGCGACACAACTTGACAGAGAAGTTTTAACATGGCAGGATGCCTCACAAATGTAGCAAGGGGAACCCATCGCTGAAAAATGTTCTGATGTACACTCCGGGATTTGAACCCAGGCTTTCGTCGTCATAGGCGGATATGCTGTCTCTCTGCCCCACGGTGGCCTCTATGCATAGTTCGCAATTTGACACGAGTAGAGATATCTTCGAGAAATTCAGAATGGACTTAACAGAGTTTTTATTCAGATTACTTGGCCGATGGCCTATGAGTGGGCTTTCAATATTGGTCACCTTGGTTCATTGTTCCGTTCCTTTTGTGGGTGAAACGTTTTTCTTTATTGGATAGTAATTGAATCCCCTTACAAAATATACGACTTCTCCAAATACTTCCAAAATATTCCGAATACATTTTCCTTTAAATTTTAAATTATTTTGCTGATTTTCTTCGAATTAAATAAAAATCTTCTCCACTGTCCCTCTGACAGCCCACTGACATGATACAAACTACTCTTAAGGGATTTTCCAAAGATTTCAACGTTTAAACGTTCAACAACATTTATGTGTGTGACTGCAGAACCAACCATGAACCAAGAAAAGTGAATGAAACATGCCAAGAGTTTAGGTTCAGTTGAATTGAGTTGAGTTGAGTTTGTTTGCTCAAGGTTGGAGAGTTAAGCTATCACAAATGATTGCGGTTAGTCGGGTATGAACACACAAAAAAAAAATGGCAGACAGGGAAATGGCAAACTCCTATTAAATATGATTGATTTTGTTTCTCTTCGCCTTTGGACTTTTTTTGCACTTGGTTTTGGTTTCGGCTTTGGCGTGTAAGTAACGCTCTCAACTTTTTACAAAGTTTGAAAAGTAATTTAAAATAAATTCAACAAAGTCTTAATGTTGAATTGTTTCTGGAAGCCACTGATCAAAAAAAAAAACAAAATTTAAGGATGATATGGCATTGAAAAGGAGAAAAGGAGACGCTGAGGTATCAGACTGCGAGCTTTAATGATGTTAATGGGTTAGGGTGAATGTTTGTGTGTGTGTGAATAATCGTTTATTAATCGATTGGTGGGGTTCTCGAATTTTTTATTGCCTATATTTAGGCGAAAATGATTACTATGGTGATTTGCATATTTTGAAAACATTCTTCTCATACAGACGGACAGACAGATAGCAGCCTATGGTAGAGGGTACAAAAAAGGGGTCCCATTTTTCTCAGACGGATGGAGGATGGACAGACAGACACCATACTATGGTTAAGTACCAGCCCCATGTTTCTCAGATGGACGGACAGACGGACGAATGAAAAGGTGAACAGACGGACGGATGAACAGATGGATGGATGAATAGAGGAACGTATGGACAGACTGGCAGATACATAGTCGGATAGATGGACATACAGACAGACGCACATACAGACAGATACCATACAGACAGATCGGACAGACGGTCGGACAGACGGTCGGAAAGACGGTCGGAAAGACAGTCGGACAGACGGTCGGACAGACGGTCGCAAAGACGGTCGCAAAGACGGTCGGACAGACGGTCGGACAGACGGTCGGACAGACGGTCGCAAAGACGGTCGCAAAGACGGTCGCACAGACGGTCACACAGACGGTCGCACAGACCGTCAGACAGACGGACGGACCGACGGACGGACAGACGGTCGGACTGACGGATAAACAGATGGATGGATGATCTGACGGATAGACGGATGAATAGAGGAACGGATGGACAGACTGACGGATACATAGTCGGATAGATGGACATACAGACCGACGCACATAAAGACAGATACCATCCCGCGGTAAATGGTATAAAAACAACCTTCATATTTTTCTCTGATGGACGGACGGACAGACACCTTCAAATGGTGGAGGGTATAAAAATACAACTCCTAATTGTCTTACCTGGACGGTCAGACGGACGGATGGACAGACATACAGACACCATCCTATGGTGATGGTTTAAAAATACAACTCCCAGAAACATTCTTCTCATACGGACGGACAGACAGACAGAATTCTATGGTAGAGGGTTCAAACAAAGGAGCCCCATTTTCCTCAGACGGATGGACAGACAGACACCATACTATGATTAAGTACCAGCACCATGTTTCTCAGATGGACGGACAAACGGACGAATGAAAAGGTGAACAGACGGACAGACGGTCGGACAGACGGTCGGACAGACGGTCGGACAGACGGTCGGACAGACGGTCGGACAGACGGTTGGACAGACGGTCGGACAGACGGTCGGACAGACGGTCGGACAGACGGTCGGACAGACGGACGGATGGACTACTATACAGACACCATCCTATGGAGATGGTTTAAAAATACAACTCCCAGAAACATTCTTCTCATACGGACGGACAGACAGACAGAATTCTATGGTAGAGGGTTCAAACAAAGGAGCCCCATTTTCCTCAGACGGATGGACAGACAGACACCATACTATGATTAAGTACCAGCACCATGTTTCTCAGATGGACGGACAAACGGACGAATGAAAAGGTGAACAGACGGACAGACGGCCGGACACACGGTCGGACACACGGTCGGACAGACGGTCGGACAGACGGTCGGACAGACGGTCGGACAGACGGTCGGACAGACGGTCGGACAGACGGTCGGACAGACGGTCGGACAGACGGTCGGACAGACGGTCGGACAGACGGTCGGACAGACGGTCGGACAGACGGTCGGACAGACGGTCGGACAGACGGTCGGACAGACGGTCGGACAGACGGTCGGACAGACGGTCGGACAGACGGTTGGACAGACGGTTGGACAGACGGTCGGACAGACGGTCGGACAGACGGTCGGACAGACGGTCGGACAGACGGTCGGACAGACGGTTGGACAGACGGTCGGATAGACGGTCGAATAGACGGTCGGATAGACGGTCGGGTAGACGGTCGGATAGACGGTCGGATAGACGGTCGGATAGACGGTCGGATAGACGGTCGGACAGACCGTCGGACAGACGGTCGGACAGACGGTCGGACAGACGGTCGGACAGACGGAGGGGCAGACGGACGGACAGACGGTTGGATGATCAGACGGATGGGCGGATGAATGGACGAACAGATGGACAGATTGACGGATCCATAGTTAGAGAAATGGATATACAGACAGACGTACATACAGACAGATACCATCCCGTGGTAGATGGTATAAAAACACCCTACATATTTTTTACTGATAGACGGACAGACAGACACCTTCCAATGGTGGAGGGTATAGAAATACAGCCCCAAATTTTCTCAGCTGGGCGGTCAGACGGATGGATGGACATACATACAGACACCATCCTATGGTTTACAAATACAACTCTCATATTTTTCAGCTAGACGGACAGACACAACTCTTTGGTAAATGGTATAAAAGTCTCAGCCGCATTTGTTTCAGACGAATGGATGAAGAGGCGGAAGAGGTATAAATTAACATCGCCTTACTCAGACAAACGGAGGGACAGACAGACACTCTCTTATAGCAGAGGATATTAAGTCCCATGTTTCTCAGCTGGGAGGATAGACGGACGGAAAGATGGACAGATGGACAAACGGAATGACAAAGTATAAACATACCAGCTCTATTTTTTTCCAGACGGGAGGACTTCATTCAACGGTGGAGGGTATAAATTTAATATCGCCTTACACAGACAAACGGAGGGACAGACAGACACCCTCTTATAGCAGAGGGTATTAAGTCCCAAATTTCTCACCTTGGAGGATGGACGGACGGGAAGACAGACGGAAAGACACACAGACACCATAAGACACAGATACGGACGCGGAGGGACAGAAAGACAGATGGACAAACGGGATGACAAAGTGTAAACCTACCAGCTCTATTTTTTTCCAGACGGGAGGACTTTATTCAACGGTGGAGGGTATTAAATTAACATCGCCTTACACAGACAAACGGAGGGATAGACAGACACCATCTTATATCAGAGACTATTGTCCCATATTTCTCAGCTGGAAGAATAGACGGACGGGAAGACACACAAACACCATCAGACACAGATACGGAAGCGGATGGACAGAAAGACAGATGGACAAACGGAATAACAAAGTATAATCATACCAGGTCTATTTTTTTCCAGGCGGGAGGACTTCATTCAACGGTGGAGGGTATACAAAGACCATCCCATATTTTCTCAGGTGGACGGACGAATGGACATACAAATAGACGGACACCTTTTTATGGAAGAGGGTATAAAAATACAACTCCTTTTTTTCAGCTGGACGGACAGAGATATATAGACACTGTCATATGGTGAAGGGTTTAAAAATACCAGAAACATTTTTCTCAGAAGGACGGGCAGACAGACAGCATACTATGGTGGAGCGTATAGAAAAAGTAGACCCATTTTTTTCAGGGTATAAAATACAACCTCTAGTTCTCTCAACTGGATGGACAGACAGACAGACAGACCATCCTACGGTTGAGTACCAGTCCCATTTGTCTCAGAAGGGCGGACAGGCGGACGAATGGAAATATAGACATTTATCAGTCTATATTTCCATTCGTCCGCCTCTCCGCCCTTCTGAGACAAATGGGATTGGTACTCAACCGTAGGATGGTCTGTCTGTCTGTCCATCCAGCTGACAGAATTAGTGGTTGTATTTTATACCCTAAAAAAATGGGTCTGCTTTTTCTATACGCTCTACCATAGTATGATGTCTGTCTGTCCGACGAACGGATGAACAGACGGACAGACTGACTGATGGTCATACAGACAGACTTACATATGGACAGACATCATCCTATGGTAGAGGGTATACAAATACCACCCACGTTTCTCTCAGCTGGATAGACAGGCACCATCCTATGGTGAAGGGGTAGAAAATGACTAGCCCCTTAGCCGCGCGGACAGTTGCTCGGATGGACAGACAGACCATCCTGTATAAGAGGGTATTCAGCCGAGTGGTGGACAGATGGACGGAAGGAAAGACACACAGACACCATCAGAGATAGACACGGACACACAGATAGACAAACGGATTGAGAAAGCATAAACATATCGGATCTAATGTTACCAGACGGACGGGCTCCATTCAATGATGGAGGGTATACAAAGACCAGTCCTCAGTTTCAGTTTCAATTTTGTCTTCAAAGGCTTTGTTTCGAATACATTTTGTAATCTTTAAACTAGAACTGGCGACGTCATTGTCAAGGCCAAAGGCGTCATTGTAGCCACTACAATTTTCAAAACCCACACAAACTCGTTGTTGTAGTTGGTTTTTTTTGTACCTCCTCAAATGAAATGGAAAGCCAGCATTCATAAACAAATGGCAAAAGATTTTGAATGAACCCAAAAAAAAAACAAACACACACACACACAAACAAAAGCTAAGCTTTCAAAGTGATAACCTTTGAAATGAACTTTCGCGTAAAAAATCTCCCAACACAAAGCGGAAACTTTCTTAGAAAAAATTCTAATTCAGCATTTTAGTATAAATTTAACAACGGAACCAGCCTAAGGGACAAGAAAAGCAAAACAGAGAAGAGCCGAAAACTTAAAAATTCCTAAGAAATGGAATTTTCTGCGATAATATTAACTGCTTTAATGCTGCTGCCACTGCTGGTGGGCGTACAAGCCAAAGTAGAGGGCAATCGTTTCGATTCGCCTGTAGCCCATCAGATAATGCGGCTGGCCAAGTCAGCCGAAATGCGCAACTACATGAGACCACAAGTGCAGGCCTGTGATGATTTCTATCTCTACTCCTGTGGCAATTGGGCCCACATAAATCCTGCGAATGCTGCGGTGAAGACCAACATTTTTCATGTGCTATCAAAGGCCTACAATCGCAAGTTGCTGTCCATTTTGGGCAATAGCAAGGAATCCAATGACACTGAAACGGAGCGCAAGGTCAAATACTTCTATGAGTCTTGCCTGCAAAGGCATGAAATTCGACAAAACTATCGCGTCAATCTTTTGAGCATAATGGAAGAATTTGGCGGCATGCCAGCCCTCAAGGGTCCAGTGTGGGATGAGGAGTCTTTCGACTGGGTGCAAGTCGTTGCCGAAATACTAAGGAAATATGGCAAGAATATCATCATAGGCACCGATGTCAATGCCGATTTGAATAACAATGAAATCAATCGCCTGTATATAGGCCAAATTGATGACATGATTCCGGGCAGCAATAAGGAGTACTACAGCCGCTTGGCTCATGCCTGGCAATTTGAGCTGCAATCGGTTTTGGGTTTGGCTCCAGCCAATGCCTTGATCACCGCCCGTGAGATGGTGGACTTTGCCCAGAAAATTGCCCTCGGCATGGCCGATCCCTTGGAGGGTCTAGGCATGGAGGATAAGACCCGCCTGCGTTTGCTTGACTCCATGAATGAAAATTACGCTCCTGTCATCAATTTCACCCACCATGTCTACACCTGGCTGGGCTATGAATACAAACTGCCCGTCTACGAATATGTGGAGAACTACATACGCAATCTGCGCCTGGTTATGCTGGAGACTCCACGCACCACAGTGGCCAACTATGTCATGTGGATGTTGCTGCAGGATTTCCGCCTAGATGTGGAAGAGTCGGAGGAGCGTCACAAAAAGAAATGCATAGAGGCCACCCGCAAGTATTTTCCCAAGTACTTGGACAGCCTCATCTATCAGGATTTGGTTAGAAATAATCCTCAAATTATAGCCGAGGTTACTGAGATCTGGACGCATTTGAAGGCGTCCTTTGAGAATATCCTAAAGGAGAGCACCACCGACTGGATGCAGGAGAAGACCCGCGACAAGGCAGTGGAAAAGCTCTCAGCCATGACTTTTGAAATCAATGGCTATGCCGAGGTGAATTTCACCAAAGAACTGGGAGCCTTGACCATCAACTCTGGTCAATATTTTGAGAATGTCATCAATGTCCTCAAGCTGAAGGGGCAAAATTATCGTCTGAAAATCCAAGAACCCCCACGCCTGGAGGAATACGAATTGCTAAGCTTTACCCCGGCCTATGCGGCTGAATACAATCGTGTTTTGCTGCCCGTGGCCTTTTTGCAACCCCGTTTCCTCTGGGACAATGTCTATCCCAAGGCCTTGAAATATGGCACTGTGGGCTTTACCATAGCCCACGAAATGGCCCATGGCTTTGATGATACCATACGCAAGTATGATGCCAAAGGCAATCTCAACAATTGGTGGGATCGCAATGCCAGTCTGGTGTTTGAGACTCGCAAGGAATGTCTACGCCAACAATATGGCGCTCATAAATTCGGCGGCCAGTTTCTGCCCAAGGCCCAAGCCCAGGGTGAAAATATTGCTGACAATGTGGGCATACGCATAGCCTATGAGGCCTATGACAATTGGCTGTCGCACCACCATCAAACCCCTGAACATCTGCCCAACATGGACACCATAACCGCACGTCAATTGTTTTTCATAAGTTCCGCCCAGATGTGGTGCACCGACATCAATAGTCGTTGGCAGCATTTGGTGGCCACCACCGATGTCCATCCGCCCGAAGAGGTGCGCGTACGAGCCATGTTGGCCAACTTTGATGTCTTCGCAGAGACCTTCTCCTGCAAGCTGGGCTCACAAATGCATCCGCATAGGAAATGTGTGGTTTTTTGAGTGTGTATCGCAAACGGAACACAAAAGTGTTTGAGGAAGTGTTTGATGCTAAAGCTGTTGGTACGCTGCTGCCGCTGGTCCAGGGCTATGACTCAGTTGAAGATTATTTTTTTTTTTTAATTTGTTTTGTATTTTTTCTTAATATTTAATAGTTTGTTGTTTATAGCGATAGTGTTTTGTGTGTGTGTTTTTTTTTTTTTTTTTTGTTACAAACTAAAAATATTTCGAAATAGTTCCTACTGATAATAGTGCAAATTTTGTGTCATATCAATCGTTTCAAATGCTAAATAAATTATTTTTGTTTTCGACCCCTCTATTTGAGTGAAACGATGGTGATGTATGTGTGTGTGTGTTTTTTTTTCTACAATGATTGCTTTGGGAGTTCTAATGTGGAAAAACGTTGTTCTAATGTGCTTCGATACATCCTATTTTCGCCAAAGTTTGGGAGCTACATTTACCTAGTCATTCCTAGTCATATCATCAACGAGCAAACGCGTGCTACATTCTTTAGAAGCTCAAAAAGTCAAAATCCTAGATCAGTTTATATGGCAGCTATATCAAAAAATCGACCGATATGGCCCATTTACAATCCCAACGGACCTACACTAATGCGAAGTATTTGTGCAAGATTTTAAGCGGCTATATTTATTCCTTTGGAAGTAATCTCGCTTTCGACCGACATACGGATGGACATGGCTAAATCGACTTGCAATGTCAAGACGATTTAGATATAGACTTTGTGGCGCTACAAAACAACCCCCCCCCCCATGCAACATACCCCAAATCCGAAATGAAATAACCCCTTATGAAATAATCCCCAACATAAGTGAAATAGACCCCAAATAATAAAAAAATGAAATAAGCCCAAAATTTTTGAAAATATCACCCAAATAAAAAATGAAATAAAGCCCAAATTTTTGGTGTCATTTCATTGTGAAATAGTCCCTGAACAGAAAAATTAAACAACCCCCAATTATTACCTCCACCATAGGATGGGGGTATACTAATTTCGTAGGTCCGCTTGCCCATGCAACATACCCCAAATCCGAAATGAAATAACCCCTTATGAAATAATCCCCAACATAAGTGAAATAGACCCCAAATAATAAAAAAATGAAATAAGCCCAAAATTTTTGAAAATATCACCCAAATAAAAAATGAAATAAAGCCCAAATTTTTGGTGTCATTTCATTGTGAAATAGTCCCTGAACAGAAAAATTAAACAACCCCCAATTATTACCTCCACCATAGGATGGGGGTATACTAATTTCGTAGGTCCGCTTGCAACACCTAGAAATAAGCGTTCCCATGAGCTTAGGTTAGGTTAGGTTAAATGGGTCACCCACCAAAGGTGAGTTCACTCGGAGGCCAGTTTGGCCCATTGTGGTATCTTAGAGAGAGAAAGGGAGGAAAAAGAAAATGTGAAACCTCATACTTTACTTTAATTGGCTACGACAGAATATTTGTTCCACTAGCCGAACGTAGAAAAGCTTTCCAAGCGTCTCGATCTTCTGCGCTCATTCTAAAATCTCGCACACCAAGTTTCGAGGTGTCTCCCACAACTTGATCTTTCCATAGGGCTTTTGGTCTTCCCGGTTTGCCTTGTAGTCAACAAAGAGATGGTAGGTGTTGATTTGTCTTCTCGGGTCTTTTCCAGGATTTGGCACAGTGTGGATATCTAGTCCAGAGTGGATTTGTCAAGTCTAAAGCCGCATTAAAAGGACATTGATTTTAGGTTTTAATCTTTCACACAGTACGCTCGAGAGTATCATGTATGCGATTGGGAGCAAACTTATTCCTCAGTAGTTGGCACATTCCGTCTTATCTCCTTTCTTGTGTACGGGACATAGTATGCTAAGGTTCTAATCATCGGGTATGGATTCTGCTAGCCAAATTGCGCAGATAAGCTGATGCATATGCCTTATCAGCGTGTCGCCTGCGGTCTTAAATAGTTCAGCGGGTAACCCGTCGGCTCCTGCCGCCTTGTTGTTCTTTAGTCGGGTCATTGCTACTGGGACCTCATTATGACTAGAAGGTAAAAATTCTATACCATCATCAGGGATTGGTTCTGCGGTATCCTCTTCGCCGCCATCGTCGGACACTAGCAGTTGGGTAAAATGATCTTTCCATATCCTCAGCATGTTAACTGTGTCAGTTACCAGATTTCCTTCTATGTCTCTGCAGGAGAATGTGCCTGTACCAAAGCCATCGGTTTGATGTTTAATTCTTTGGTAAAATTTCCGGACTTTATTCTGACTCCTGTACATCTCAATTCGCTCATACTCACGCCTTTCCACTTCCTTTTTTTACCCACCACCGAAGGATGGGTGGGTCTGACCGTCTGTCTGTTGAAATCACGCTACAGTCTTTAAAAATAGAGATATTGAGCTAAAACTTTGGACAGATTCTTTCTTTGCCCATAAGCAGGTTCAGTTCGAAGATGGGCTATATCGGACTATATCTTGATATAGCCTCCATATAGACCGATCCTCCGATTTAGGGTCTTAGGCCCATACAAGCCACATTTATTATCCGATTTTGCTGAAATTTGGAACAGTGAGTTGTATTAGGTCCTTCGATATCCCTCTACAATTTGGCTCAAATCGGTTCAGATTTGGATATAGCTGCCATATAGACCGATCCGCCGATTTAGGTTCTTAGGCCCATAAAAGCCACATTTATTATCCGATTTTGCTGAAATTTGGGACAGTGAGTTCTATTAGGCCCTTCGATATCCCTCTTCAATTTGGGTTAGATCGGTTCAGATTTGGATATATGTGCCATATAGACCGATCCGCCGATTTAGGGTCTTAGGCCTATAAAAGCCACATTTATTATCCGATTTTGCTGAAATTTGGGACAGTGAGTTGTATTAGGACCTTCGATATCCCTCTTCAATTTGGCTCAAATCGGTTCAGATTTGGATATAGCTGCCACATAGACCGATCATCCGATTTAGGGTCTTAGACCCATAAAAGCCACATTTATTATCCGATTTTACTGAGCTTAGGTTAGGTTCGATATCCCTCTTCAATTTGGCTCAGATCGGTTCAGATTTGGATATAGCTGCCATATAGACCGATCCGCCGATTTTGGGTCTTAGGCCTATAAAAGCCACATTTATTATCCGATTTTGTTGAAATTTGGGACTGTGAGTTGTGTTAAGCCCTTCGATATCCCTCTTCAATTTGGCTCAGATCGGTTCAGATTTGGATATAGCAGCCATATAGACCGGCCATCCGATTTAGGTTCTTAGGCCCATAACAGCCACATTTATTATCCGATTTTGTTGAAATTTGGAACAGCGAGTTGTATTAGGCCCCTCAACATTTTTCTTTAATTTGGCTCAGATCGGTCTAGATTTGGATATAGCTGCCATATAGACTGATCTCTCAATTTAAGGTTTTGGGCTCATAAAAGGCGCATTTGTTGTCCGAAATCGCCGAAATTTGGGAGAGTGAGTTGCGTTAGGCAAAAACTTTCTGCATTTTGGCCCAGATCAGTCCAGATTTGGATATAGCTGCCATATAGATCG
>NC_081553.1:56162259-56269759 GCF_963082655.1 Stomoxys calcitrans
TTTTAACTTCTAGCGCATTTATTGACCCATCTTGCCAAAATTTTGCAAAACGCTTTCCTCGAAGACTGCCACAGTATCTGAGAAGTTTGCTAGAAATCGGTTCAGATTTAGGTATAGCTTCCATATATATATTCTTCCGATTTTGAGAAATATTACGCTAAAGTGCTTATTGTTTAACCGATTCTCTCCGAAGTCTGATAAGAAGGATTTTCTCATGACTCTAGACAGATTTCGATATAGCTCCCACATTGTACTTATAGGGTAGGTGTAGGGTATTATACAGTCGGCACCGCCCTACTTTTGCCCTTCTTACTGGTTTATATTTAAAATCTTTTTGTGATTTTTTTCTAACTTCTTCTAGCTCGAGATCGAGCAAAGAACTTATAAAAGTTGAGCAAGTGTTTGTTGTTATCCAGAACACTTTGACTGGCTTGGTGGATCATGATTTCTCATACGCTATGTATCTTCATCAACACCTGTGTCAAATTGATTACGGTACCCTACATAGCCAAAGACTATTGAGTATGGTGTAGAGCACGGTTTTGTCTTGAAACAGGGCTCAATAAGTCCTCTAACTCTCCTAAGGGCAGCGAGAGAGAAGAAAGCCTTACTTTCCACTATTGCGATAGAAACTAATCTTCAATGTTTAGAACAACAAACGCATCACCATTGCTAAACCCTTTTTTCAATTTTATAAGAATTTTTTTCTGTTTTTGCGCTACATTATTTTGGTTGTTGGATTTATGAAACCAATATAGGGTTTGTTTGTGTTCCTATTTAAAATAGAAAGCAAAATAAAAACCCTGTTTTTAGTGTTTAATTCACTACCAGAATGGTAGGAATTAAACACTTTTTTTTACTTAATTTTATTTTTTATTTCGTGAACAATTTTATACGGCGAACTGACATCTTAAAGGTTGAGCGATGAGTTGACAACTGACGTGATATTGCATGGTGATTATTCTGTAGTGCCCCACGAAATTTACAGATGGCGTACTGTTAGTTGTGAAGGTTATGGTAGTACAACAGAGAAGGGTAGATGGCGTTGTTTGAAGCAAGTATCAACTCTCTTCAACATTAAGTTTTTTAAAATGTGGTTGCGATTAATGCATTGGGAAGGCTACAGAGATTTAGCGATTTCGAAGCCAATCAAGCTTCATCATCAGTCTGCTTTGCCCCAAAAAATTACATGCTTTAACCACTCACTAGTTAGTGAGCTGTGCAATGGTAGAGGCATGCCTTTTTGAGACGAACATTGGATCATATCAGTACACCTTTCTGTGAGCTGTGGTGGCGATTAATGCATTGTGCAGGCTACAGAGATCGCGATTTCGAAGCCAATCAAGCTCCATCATCAGTCTGCATTGGATCATATCAGTACACCTTTCTGTGAGCTGTGGTGGCGATTAATGCATTGGGAAGGCTACAGAGATTTTGCGATTTCGAAGCTAATCAAGCTTCATCATCAGTCTGCTTTGCCCCAAAAAGATTACATGCTTCCACCACTCACTATTAGTGAGCTGTGCAATGGTAGAGGCATGCCTTTTTGAAACGAACATTGGATCATATCAGGACTCCGTTCTTCGAGCGCATTATGAAGCTAATCTTTTTGAGACAAAGCAGACTGATGATGAAGCTTGGTTAGCTTTGAAATCGCGATCTCTGTAGCCTGCCCAATGCATTGATCGAAAAATTTGCCAAAATTTAATTTCTATTGAAAAGGTTGTCACTCTTCATTCCTATGGGAATTTGTGTTAAAAATTCATTTCTTCAAAAATATTTGTCAAAATTTAATTTCTATAAGAAAATTTCCTATTGATTTAAATGTAAATTCCTTAGAATATTTTTTTATCTAAATGAAATTTTTGGCAAGCGAAAAAGTTTTGTCAGTTTCCCACCTTCTTTCCCTCTCTTTTTGTTTTTTTTTTTTTACATAAAAAAAAGACTTTTCAATGCATTGACATAAAATGCCCATTTTTATTGTTTTCTTGGGATATTAATGCCCGCGCCAACAAAACATTCCAACATGTCGCCACCACAATTAGGTTTCATTCACAATCTTGCAGGCCTTGATGGCTGGCTAAATGACTGGAAATGAGTGCGACGAAGCCTGACACAAGTATTTAGGACACAAAAATTGCTGATCACCATTCGAAGTTCCCATTTCTTTTTCTTGTTTTCTTTCATAAAAATGCATTGCCTTATCGGGAGGACACCTTAAGATACGCACACGAGACAAGTATTTCCTAGTTCTTCCTCATCTTGGCAAAAGGGCTGTGCTTGACTCCTCCTGTTTACAATTATAAATGTTTCGCTGATATGACGCCACTGTTACCCTAAACTAAACGAAGACCTCCGCTAAAGGCACTTGGAACAGTTTAACCTCTTATTTATATCCGATTAAAATAAAAACCCATTGAGAGGTTGGGGGAGTTGGAAAGCAAGGCTGGCTGCAACGGCTAGCCAGCCATACCAACCTTCGCTCTGATCAAACTCAACTACCTGTGAAAATATTACCAACCAACCAGCCAAGCAAGGGGTTTGTTGCTCAACATACCCTACACGGATGTGGAATTTTTATTGTTGTCCGTCCTTTCCACAATCCGACTTCACACTGCAATTCGTTTCAGTTTGAAGTGGAATTGAGTTGAGTTGAGGCTACAAAACGATTGTTTATGGCCTTCTTGTGTTAATGGAATTCCAACCACATGGTTGTTTTTGTTTTTGTCATCTCAGGCTCAATTGTGGCGGGGCAAGGGATATGGTTATCCTTTCAAAAAAAGCACTTAAGTCACTCTGTTTATGTTTCATATCTTTATTTGGTTCCGCGTTATTTTTTTTTTTTTTTTTTGCTTGTACCTCAATCCTATATTGAATGGAATGAATTCCATTGAGTGCCAAGAATTGTCTGTTACCTGTTGTGAGGTGTCGCAGCTTGCCAAAGCAGAAGGAGGACATTGTCATCATCTCGGCCTGTGTGTGTTCCCATTGTCTTTCGATTTGCGCCTGTTGAATATTTTTTTGCATTCCTTGAAGTTTTTTTAATGCCAAAGAGGAATTGTTTCATAATCATTGTATGAAATGGGAGGGGGTGGGGGTATGAAGTTTGAGTTATAGAAGGACAAGAATGACTTTATTAAAAGGTGGGAAGAAATTATTTCCCATGGTATCATTTAATAGTTACATTGTATGTACGAGTATGACAGGATAAAAGGATAAGGATTGATTTTTAGGGAATTTTCACAAAGTTTTTTTTTTAATTTAAAAAATTGTATTTCCATTAAATATTTTAGTTATGCTTAATTTTAACTGATTTTATTTTATTTAATTTTTTTATTTTATTTTTTTTTATTTTATTTTTTTTTTTATATTATTATACCCTCCACCTTAGGATGGAGGTATACTAATTTCGTCATTCTGTTTGTAACACCACGAAGTATGCGTCTAAAACTCCATAAAGTATTTATATTCTTGATCGTCGTGATCGTCGTCTCTCCGTCCGTCTGTCTGTCGAAAGCACGCTAACTTTCGAAGGAGTAAAGCTAGCCACCAACAGATGAACTAAATCATGTGTAGTACGGAAGAAGTGTAATTTGTCACAGACAGAATGTCTGTCGTTACACAAAAATACATGCATTGGGAAAAGTACAGCTAATAGACAGGGTTGTCGAGTGTGGTTAATGTGGTAATTGTATCATAGATGCGTTTTCGCAATTAATAAGATTCAAATATAACATACCAACACACGGCCCTTGAAGCCATCACACCTAATATGGTTAAAAAGTCTTCCTACCAAAGACGAAACGCGTCCCATAGTGGTTGGTGTGTGTTGCTATCTTTGGCTTTCCTTTTTCATTTGCATCTCCGATCATTGAGCTCGTCTCGAAAGAGAAACAAACAAAAATTTGCACAAATACTTTTTATAAGTGTAGGTCGGTTGGAATTGTAAATGGGCCAAATCGGTCCATGTTTTGATATAGCTGTCATATAAACCGATCTTGGGTCTTGACTTCTTAAGCCTCTAGAGGGCGCAATTCTCGTCCGATTTGACTGAAATTTTGCACGTGGAGTTTTTGTATCACTTATGTTATGTTATGTTATGTATGATTCAAATCGATTCATAATCTGGTATAGCTGTCATATAAACCGATCTGGGATCTTGACTTTTTCAGCCAATAGAGCGCGCAATTCTCATCCGATTGGGCTAAAATTTTGCATGAGGTTTTTTATTATGACTTCCAATAACTGGTGTAAATCGGAACATAACCTGATATAGCTGCCATATAAACCGTTCTGGGATCTTGACTTCTTGAGCCTCTAAAGGGCGCAATTCTCATGGTGGTGGGTATATAAGATTCGACCTGGCCTAAGTTCGGCCGCTCTCTCTCGCTCTCTCTCACGCTCTCACTTGTTTTATTTCATTTTATTTTATTTTATTTTTTTTATTATATTTTATTTTATTTCATTTCATTTCATTTCATTTTATTTTATTTTATTTTATTTTATTTTATTTTATTTTATTTTATTTTATTTTATTTTATTTTATTTTATTTTACTTTATTTTATTTTATTTTATTTTATTTTATTTTATTTTATTTTATTTTATTTTATTTTATTTTATTTTATTTTATTTTATTTTATTTTATTTTATTTTATTTTATTTTATTTTATTTTATTTTATTTTATTTTATTTTATTTTATTTTATTTTATTTTATTTTATTTTATTTTATTTTATTTTATTTTATTTTATTTTATTTTATTTTATTTTATTTTATTTTATTTTATTTTATTTTATTTTATTTTATTTTATTTTATTTTATTTTATTTTATTTTATTTTATTTTATTTTATTTTATTGTATTTTATTTTATTTATTTTGTTTTATTTCATTTCATTTCATTTCATTTCATTTCATTTCATTTCATTTCATTTCATTTCATTTCATTTCATTTCATTTCATTTCATTTCATTTCATTTCATTTCATTTCATTTCATTTCATTTCATTTCATTTCATTTCATTTCATTTCATTTCATTTCATTTCATTTCATTTCATTTCATTTCATTTCATTTTATTTTATTTTATTTTATTTTATTTTATTTTACTTTATTTTATTTTATTTTATTTTATTTCATTTCATTTCATTTTATTTTATTTTATTTTATTTTATTTTATTTTATTTTATTTTATTTTATTTTATTTTATTTTATTTTATTTTATTTTATTTTATTTTATTTTACTTTATTTTATTTTATTTTACTTTATTTTATTTTATTTTATTTTATTTTATTTTATTTTATTTTATTTTATTTTATTTTATTTTATTTTATTTTATTTTATTTTATTTTATTTTATTTTATTTTATTTTATTTTATTTTATTTTATTTTATTTTATTTTATTTTATTTTATTTTATTTTATTTTATTTTATTTTATTTTATTTTATTTTATTTTATTTTGTTTTATTTTATTTTATTTTATTTTATTTTATTTTATTTTATTTTATTTTATTGTAAACTTTAGAGCAAGTGTAGAAAAAGTTTCCAAGTGTCATTTTCGCTGCTTACTTCACCATAAATGTGTGCCCCTCCAACGAATGATTTACTTCAAACGACCCCATTTGCCATAAAAATCCCTCCATTATAACGCCCCATTAAATTAATAAGGAGAGTGTGGCTCTGCTTTGGCCATGAAGAGCCAAAGACGTTTTCTTTCCTCCCCCTGGCGAAGTAAATGCAAACAACAATTATTTATATGTGTGCATGTGTATTAAACAAACAATCTGCATATACACTGCACATAAAAACGCATATACAAACACTAAGGGACGTAACATTAATTTTGACATAACTTTCTACACAAATTAAGTGCAAAATAAATTAAATCAGCGTTAAATGCGAACATAAAATCCCATACGAACTGAAAATGGTAATTAAACAGCACCATAAAAAGAAAATAAGCCTAAAATATAAAAATATGACCACTGTAGTAAGGAAGTTAAATGTCCAAAATAATATTTTTGGTGAAATAAAATTTTTACAATATTTGCTGTAGAAAAACATGAGCGAACTTTTAGGGAGGTAGATTCTTTCCGGAAAGCGCATAAAATAAATTTTTCTAAATCCTTCTTTCATTGAGGGCTAACAGTTTTTTTGGATTTGAGTCTACTTCCATACCCATTTCGGAAAGAAATAAAGGAAACCCCTACGCTGGCTTTAAAAACCTGCGAATGGCATACTTTGCTGTACACGGCTCTTTTCAGCCCAGCCCTATATGGTGTTGTTCAAATGTGGACGAAGCGGGTCGGTGCCTAGTACCTACCCATTCCAAGTATGAAGCTGGAAATCCTCCACACACCTGCCTCACTATTTAAACTCTCCTTTTCGCCGGAGCTCTGAATTGTCCGCTCGACGTTACCATTGCCCTAAGAATCGGAGAGTCTCAATGTTTTCTTTTTAATCAATACTTCCAACAATATGTTTAAAAATGGCGAGCTTAACCTCGTATCTGGAACCAGGTGGTCTTCATATAAATTGAAAACCCTATCCTTTGGAACCAGATCTCGATCCGATTCGCAATCGCCTTGCCCGCAATCTCAATGCTTGACACATCCACGATATATCGCTAGATCCGTCAGAAAACGTATCGGACTAACTTATAAAGCCTCCGTGTGGGAGGTGAACTCTTTGTGAAACCACATAGCTTGCGTACAGAATGCTCGCAACCCTTAGGGTTGAAATATCGACAGTAGAGACGCCTAGGCAAAGAGCTGATGGAACTGACGGAACTGGTATTGTGGTGTTGTAACAAGGTGGGCGATGCGGATTGGTTCCTAGTACCATTTCTAACCATGAAGATATGAAACCTCGGCGCAACCTGCCCCGCTATAAACTCTCCTTTTCGTCGGAACCCTGAATTTTACCCTCGGCGTCATTATTGCTCTACGAATTGGAGAGTCTCAATGTCTTAAATAGCGACCCTTGAAGCTGAAACCAGATGATACACACATTGAGTGAAGGCCATAGGATACGATAAATCGAAACCGATTTACCCCCAATCTTGATGCTTGGCACGTCTACGATATATCGCAAAATCCCTCAAAAATGTATTGTGGAAGGTGGACCATTAGTGAAAAGACATAGCTTCGAAAACATACAGAGAGGTCTACGATCGGAACTCTTAGGGATGTACTAAAGGTATTGGAGTGGGCTAGGCAATGAAACCACTACTGGAAGTCCATTGCTTTCCTGCCCACTCTGAAAGTTTAGAATGCTTTCAATAGCTTTAAGGTGGTCTGAAGTCCATTGGACACTTATAGGAGATTTTAATGTACGGGCGTATCTGTTGGGAATGATAATGAGCTGCTTGCATAGCAGGACGTACCTCAATTATAACTCTCCCATAATGGGACCGGATATCCGAAGTGACAGATACGAGTATGATGAGAATATGCAGACGACTTTGCAAGAGATATCGAAGCAGCAGAGAGCGAACTACGGCAAGTACTGATGAGGCAGTGAGACACAGTTGTGCCTCCTAATGGGAAGGTATATGCCATTGGACAGAGACGTACCCAAGGGGTTGGCTAACTCTGCCTCTATTACGTTCAGTGTGACGTCAAGGAACCAACGTTTCTATGACGCGTCAGGACTCCCATCAGCAGTCCCAAGTCATGCTTCCTCAGCCCCAGAATAAACGACGCACAGTGGGAGATAATAGAAAAAACTAGTAAAAAATATGCCATGTGAGAACGATTAGAGATATCTCTTTCAAATTTGAAATGGTTAAAGCTGAGGTGTGGCCGAGATTGTGGGGTGTTTTGGGAACATTTGAAAAAAATTCGCATAGAACTTATTTTTGGGTTTTTAAGGACATTTTTATCTCCAAAATTCAAAAAGAATTATTATGATATCTCTATAGGTTTTTTTCTTAAAATGTTTTCTTCCACGAGATCTCTATAAGAAACTCGCACAAAGGAGGACTCACCGAGTCCGCAGCATGATTTGCTCTAATCATCGATGCATTTCTGGCCATCGATACACTCATCGTTCTCCGCCACAACTTCTACCCAATTCCCAACAGAGCTGGACACCCTTGATCATGGTTCGAAGATGCCCTTTGCCTTTTCCAACTAGTCTCGATCTCGCATTGCCCAGGGCTTTCAGCGCCGCTTAAATGTCCACGTATATGGTGACAGTTTGATTGGGCCGTCGCCGCCAGATTGACACTACCATCAAGGCCGCTAAGAACTCCGCCTGAAAGACGGTAGACTCGTCCAGAAACCTATATGATTCTCTGATTCTAATGAATGTACTGTCCCGGTGGTTCCATGCAATTTAGCCCCATTCGTGAATAGAACATAGCCCGATGCTACTCGAGACATGCGTAGATGAAAATCGACCGAGTAACCGCCGTAAACATCCAATGTACCGGCCCAGGCTCAAACCCCCTACTCCCTCAAATGGAGTTGCAGCAGAAGTATATATATAAATCGAGCGTCATTCCATGTTACCATACGTAAGGTAGTGTTTTTAGACGTCTAAGTTTAACATTGTTTAGCATTTAGGTACGCGTTGCTCTTTGACATTTGTTAACAGTTTTGTTTTTTTTTCTACAGAAAATTTCTCTTGAATAATTTTCTAACCACTGTGCTCAATTGCTAGACACTGTACGCATCATCAATCGATATGCATAGACTGCACTTGTGAGTTGTGAGATTTGCATTCGCAGCCTGTTAGTGGCACAATGTCATTGCAATCAACACACTGCACTCCATCTCTCTCTCTCTTTCTCACTCACTCTTTCCCTGCCACTACTTGGCGGCGGGTTGGCAACATTGTTAAATGATAAACTAAACAAAAAGCAAAAGCCATAATGCATCCCACGAATAAATGCGAAAAAAAGAAGACGATAATTATTGTGTGTGTGCATAAGGCTTAAAAGTCTTAAAAGTAGGTTGTCGGCAGCATACAAATGAGCTGGGGAAAAACACCTTACAACAACACAAAATCCTTCCCCACTCACTGCTCATGGTCTCTCCAGCCATTCCTTGCTGTTAACATCATTTGATGCCATCACATCATTAATGCGTGAGTGTGTATGGCTCATTTGTCTTCTGTCATCCTCAAACCACACACACACACACATACACGCATTGTTACATAGAACAAAAAACGCTGTAGGGGACTTACATTGAATTAATGTTGTTTTTTTTGTATTTTGGGTTTATTTTGGAAAAACCCCGATGAGTCATCGCATCAACATTTACAACAACAGCAAAAACAACTAAGTAGGCAGCAGCAGCAGCATAAAGCATAGGACATGTTGTTTGGTAGGAGCAGCAACAAGCCCAACAGCAACATACCCTATGCTCAACTCTCTCAAATAAACAAAAATTTCACTCAAAACTGTGCTCTTGCCCCAAAGGGGACACATTAGCGCGCCAAAAACTTTTACCATTATAGGCCTAGTACTCTTAAGCAAATAAAACTCTTTCGCTTGGCTCACACATACATATCTACTCTCTCAAGAGTGAGATAGGAAATTCTAAATCGTGCCTCTAATGCGACACTCGATACTCAAACAGCATAAACGTATGGAAAATTACAAAAAAAAAAACATCAACAGTCATACAGTACAAATTTAGTGTTGTTGACTATTATTAACATTCTGTGGCTTATTTGTGCTGATAATTTGTTTAGTACATCCGTTCGTTCTACCCAGTACATGGTTAGAACGAAGAAATACGGCCCATGTTGATTCAAGAGTCAAATGCAACATTTATACTCTTTGTTATGATTTCTTATAGCATAACTAAAATAGCATACAACATTTTCTAGCATGCTACAAATACTGTTATGTTTTTATTTTTGTTTGCATTAGTAATATATGTTATGCGCTTTTTATTCGTTTCTTTTTGGTATTAATTTCTTCTTGAGAGAGAGAGAGCCATAACATGTAAGAGAGTACCGTACTGTGTCTGTGTGAGAGAGAGAGAGAGATTATATAAAATTATTCTCCTACAAAATTTTGCTATGTCATTTTGACATTTAATGCATATTTTACCTTGTTATGTATTTCCTCCATGTTTCTTCGGTTTGCTTTTGCTAGTCAGTGAACACGTTCCCTGTTGTTAAGCATTAGGGTTGCCATGGTATGTATAATATATTTTGCCGCTAACTTATAAAGTGTGGTTAAATCTTAAATCAGCTTTTCAAGTGCAATGTTGTCAAACTGCATATAAAAAAACGTCGGCGAAACGTTGGCTTTTTGTATGCTATATTAGTTTCAATGGTTCGTTTTTCTTTATTTATTTGCAAAAAT
Organism: Stomoxys calcitrans; assembly: GCF_963082655.1. NCBI lineage: Eukaryota > Metazoa > Arthropoda > Insecta > Diptera > Muscidae > Stomoxys > Stomoxys calcitrans. The sequence goes on from NC_081553.1 coordinate 56,172,582, forward strand.
ATGAATTAATAGAGAAAACAATGGAAACAAAAACTATTGATTGCTGCCAAATTCCGCTCGCGGAGCAATTATAAATTTCAGCGACTTTTCCAAAAGCAGAATAGAATACCAACTCTTAAGAGCCGATGTTAAATATCTCTTCGCACATATCAATGAGTGCAGTCCGATTCAAGTTTGAAGCTCATTGATAAGGGGCCTCCTTTTATAGCCGAGTCCAAACGGCGTGCCGCAGTGCGACACCTCTTTGGAGAGAAGTTTTACATGGCTTAGTACCTCACAAATGTTGCCAGCAATAGAAGGGGAAAACCACCGCCGAAAATTTTTTTTGCTCTCGTGAGAGCGACCGCCTCCCATTGCAACTGAAGAAATTGACCTTCGTCGTTAAAACAGCGTAGTTCTAGTTTAATTACGATCCAGCAGATTCAGCCGCCTCAACTCCTACAGAGTAAGGATTGATGCAGGATGTATATCCGGATTGTGACCAGTGATTCCACGACACACATCTCTTGTTTAACTGCCCAGCCAGACCCACTCGACTCAGACCCAGTCTAAGAGATTCAGTTAAGAAAATCTCTTAAGCCTGGAAATACGACCCATCCCAAAACCCGTCAAAAGGGACTTTTACTGATTAGGATATACGAATCTCATGTCTGAATTTGCATCGCGTGTCTGAAGGTCTGCCCATTGCGAACTCCCCATCAAATGGACATGTAGCCCGAACTTGACACTATAAGACTCAAATGGAAGGACTTTAACAATAGAGTAGGAATCTGGGGGGCATAAAACTGGCAACAAATTATCTGGAAGCCGCCTCTAATAATGACATGTAGGTGGTTAACGGCAATATGGGACTCAAATGAAAGATCTTTGAGAGTAGAGTATGACTTTGATATTATTATTTGGGAACAAGATTCTCTAATCTTTTCGATTTGATTTCACCAGAAACATGAAAGTCAATTTATGAAAACAGTGGTATTTTTTTAATTTATTCAATGTCGTCGCCGGTATACTTCATACGTGAAGGTGTTCGAATAACATTTCCCCATACGATGTACATAAAGGGTGATTTTTTAGCTATTATCTTTTTGGAATCACTGGTTTAAACAGCTCACGCACGTTGAGCGTTTTGTTTCATTGTCAAACATCTTCAGTTTGGTCTATAATGTAACCATGAATTGTCTAATAAACGAACAACGCTTGCAAAATGCTCTGTTAATAAATTTCATCGCATGCTTCTTCCATTTTTTGGACGAAGCTCATTTTTGGCTCAATGGGTACGTAAATGATCTGAAATTTCGATTTTAGAGTGAAGATCAGCCAGAAGTATTGAAAGAGCTACCAATGGATCCTGAAAAAGTCACATTTTGGTGCGGTTTGTGGGCTGGTGGCATCATTGGACCGTACTTCTTCAAAGATGAATCGTAATGTAAGTGTGAATGGTAAGCGCTACCGTGAGATGATATCCAACATTTCTTGCCCAAAATGCAAGAGCTTAACTTGCATGACATGTGGTTTCAACAAGACGCTGCCACATGCCACACAGTACGCGTAACAATGGATTTGTTCAGAGGCGAGTTCGTTCGATACCGGTGAATTGTCCGCCTAGATCGTGCAATTTATCGCCTTTAGACTATTTATTTGGGGCTTTGTTAAAGCTTATGTCTATACAGACAAACCCGCTTCAATTGACGCTTTGGAAGATAACATTGAAGTATTTATTCGTGAGATATCGGCCAAAATGTTGGAAAGAGTATGCCCAAATTGGATGGACCATTTGAGGCGCAGTCACGGTTAACATTTGCATTAAATAATCTTCAAACATTTAATTATATGGACCGTACTATGGATTCAAACAAAGTTTTAATGCATTTTTCTGAATTTTATGTGTTTTTTTTTTGTAAAACTTTTCTATAGCTCTTAAGAAACACTTTATTTTCGAATAACAACTTGATCAGATTTAAGTTATCTCGTATGGCCTGTGCATTATACGCTTGAGTATATCTTTCCCTCTCGTTTGAGGGGTGGATTTCACGATATACACCTTGACCCGCTCCGGAGCCTCTACGTTTATCGGGACCATGCCGATGACAGCTGCGGCTCCGCCACTGTCCCTTAGGTTTTCCATCGAACCCGTTTTTTTTTAAAGGTTATGGGCGGCATGTTTTTGCTCTTTTGTCTTGAGGAGATTATGTTGACTGTGGTCCACTCAGAATACTCTTTCTATCTGCAGTTGTGTCGGAAGAAACATATTTTCCATCGTTCTGCCGCCCATATCCATATTGGTTTTTATATTTTATATTTCTTATTTAGTTTTCTGTTCATTGTACGCCTTATCAGCTTGTCGCTTCTGGTCTAAAATAACTCAGCTGGTAAACCTTCGGCTCATTCTGCCTTATTATTTTGAACCCCGTTTGCACTGCTTATTCAATCTGGATTTAAGGCCCCCGTCAGCTAATTTTATAAAGGGAAAACAGATGATCGAGTCATTAAATCCGGATTAAAAGAGCAGTATAAACGGGGTTTTGGAGAAGGGTTAGTTGCTGGGCGGTACACACATAATAACGTTGTCCAAAATGATATTTCTATACGCCCGCACTCATCCTCTGTAGAAGATTTCCATCTACATCTCAAGTAAAGGGTTGTCTTTAATAAAACCAAATCTGATGCTTATAGTTCATATTTCACTCTCAAAAATCCATCCAAAAAAGACTCGGCTATAAATAAAAATTTACTATGGTAAATTGCTCGACTCAGTTTAGTCGAGCACCATTTATTCTGATGAAAAAAGTCTCAAATCGGTTCCTGAGTGCGATCTTCGTTGACAATGTTCTTTTAAATTAAACTTTAAAAAAATTCATTATATATCTGACTTTATATTTCTTATCTTTATTTTCAGGTAAGTCTCGTAGAAAGCATTTTGCAGAGAAACCAATATTATGGTAAGTTTTTTTCTTTAATAGTACAAATGTCAGGGCTGCTGAGTCACACCTCGACTTCACCTTTCGGAAGAAGGGCGAGCTTCTGAAATGCTCCGACTCAGGTGAAAGCTTTTTTTTGCCTCAAACACTGCAAGCCACCAAAACAACACAATCACGAAATCTCACTCCAAAAATTTATTTTAGAATTTTTTCTCTTTGTAAAATTGTTGACCTTTGACGTGTCACTTTTCCCCCCAAAACATGGTCTCGCATGGCGGGAAAATTTTATTAAGTTATTTTCATTCATCCATCGCATGGCTATGAAATCTGAAAATTGTATTTCCCACGAAACTCAGCTAGACATTTTTAAGCAGCTAGCTAGACCATTTTCTAAACATAAGTCGCTAATGGAAGCCACTGTATCGAAGAGGTTAGCATGACCACTAACTGCGCTATGGCCTGGGACTCGGTTTTAAAAAGGCGGACCCTTATCATTGATCTTAAACTTAAATCCGTCAGCACTAATCGATGTTTCAGAAGTTTGCCTCTTTTCGTTATTGGATTGGTCATGGTCATCTTTGGATTTGCTGTTATAAATGGGTTAAGGGATTCTACTTGGATTTCCCGTTTTCTCCTTTAAATTTCTTAGAAATCATTGTGTCAATGGTTTCGGTTCGAATACTTTTCGATGTTTTATCCTCTTTAACTTATATTAACTATGGTTGTGGCAACCCTAGTCGCCTCACTCAAATAACGAAACGAAAACAGCCACCATAACGGACGACGAAGACAACAACTAAAGCATACACAGATACAACATACCAACACCTAGATGAGAAACACTGTTGATTTCCCAAAAACAAACAAATTTCATCAGATACTCTGGTGTGGAGCAGGAGCGAAGGAGAGGAGGTGAGAAGAAACAACGGTACAAGTGGACGATGTCGTGGTTTGTATTTGTAGTAGCGGTCGCCTTTATACACCATTAGCCAAAGAAACGTCAATTTCTCTCTGTTTGTAGATTGTTGACTGGTGTTAGTCGTGGTGCTATTGTTGTTGGTGTTGTTACTGTCGTCATTCGTACATGAGAATTTGAGATACACCTACTTATTAAAAAACACATGAATGTGTGTTCGATTGTATGTAGATGAATTTTGAAGATAGAAACGTAAAAAACGAAGTTTATGGAATTTAGTTATTTTTTCGATTTTCAGTTAAGTCCCCCTAACGAACCAACATAAACGCGCTTTTTGTCAAGACAAAAACAACGAGAGAAAAAACGATAAAACTCTTCTAGCAGCAAGCAAAGTAAAAAAGTAAGGGCAAATCCCTCACTTTCCCATTAAACCAAATTGCTACGAAATAGTGAAAATATAAAATCAAAAAAAAAAAAAAACGACAAACAAAATAAATAAAATAAAATAGCAAGTGAGAGCAATGAAAGAAAAATTATCATAGAAGAAAAAGAAACTAAACAAGAGCAAAATAAAGAAACGAAAGAATTTCAGTGAAACGATTACGACAACCCACAACTAAAACGTAACGCGCAGCAAAAAAGCAAACAAACGGTGGCGGTCACCAGACTCCCAAACGTTGTACTATTTACCAAAGAAGTGACGTGATTCTTAGTGAAACTAAATAGGCACCAAAAAGAAATCTTTACGAAAAATCCAAAATTTCCACAAAATTTGTTATATTGCGTTTTAAGAAATTAAAATCTACTCTCCCAGAGGAGTTATAAAATTTTGTGTTTGCTACACATCCCAAAAAAAAATTAATTATTTTTCTAACATTTTAATGTGTGTGTGTGTGTGTGTGAAACCCCGTAACATAAGTCGTCTCACGTTGGAAATAGCAGAAAAAACAACAAATCCCAATAAAAAATTATTATTTTTCTGCATTAAGTTCAAGTACGTTCACATTTCGTGTTTTTTTCTGCTTCTTCTTCGTCTTCACATTTACACTTTGTCGTTTGTTCCAGTAGTTTAGTGTAGTTGTAAGTGTCTGTGTGTACGTGCGTGTGCGAACGTCAGACGTTGTTTTTTCTGTTTTCATCGTATTGTCTGTAATCGTCGTTTCTCTTTTTTCGGTTTTTTAATTCACGATTTTGTCAAACAAACATCCATTACCCACCTCCCCACACCCCCAATCAACATCATCCAGAAAACAAAAGCAAATAAAAACAAGTGTTTGTGGTGGTGGGAATATGACACAAAGTGAATGCTCTTTATTCCCGTGTTGTTGTCATTCTTCTTCTTATTCTAATTCAAATTTATTGCGGTAACAAAAAACAACACACAAAGGTAGCCGCCGCCTTTGTCGTACAAAAAAAGTGTTAAACAAATCCCATATATCCCTTCCCACTCTCTCACTGATACTCTGCCTTGTTAGTATCTGAAACCAACATATTGGTGATATTAATTGCATGTGATTGCAAAATCGATTGTCGTCAGTCATCTAAAACCAAAACTTCAATAATAAAAATTAACACCGTTTTTCATTGTTTTAAATTCGTGCAAAAGTGAACAAGTCCATACATGTTAACTAGTGTTTATTTGGAGAGTGTATATGTGTGTGTTTTTATGTGAAATTCCTTGTTTTCTTTGTATTTGTTGTTTTTTCCGCCTTTTATTGTGTTCCTTTGTTTTCGTTAACGTGGTCTTGGCCGTCTGTCATTTTAAAATTCATTCGCATGGCTGCAAAATGAGAAAATAAGAAACAGTGTTGTCAACACTCCTATTGGCAAATGGCATAGAACGAATTTAGCAATCAGGGTTGTTTGTATTAAGGAGCCTTTGGCCGGGTTTCTCATTCCCCGGTTGCAATTTATTATATTGATATTCTTCTGGTTAAAGGCAGGTATTATATTCGTTTTTGTGATGTTTTTCGCCGATTACTTTTTTGAGATAATAGATTTAAAAGCAAAAAAACTTGCTGATTTCGTGCAGTAGGACATTCCCTCATTTCTTATAGTAAAATTTTAATAAAATTATTACTTTATCATTGTTATTTTTGTAATGCTTAAGAAAAGTAATCGCGAATAGGGGGGTGAAAAACAAACATAGTACCAGCCATAAAAGAATTTGGTTTTCTGAATATATGATTTTTGCTTATGCTAATGATAAACCTTAACTGGCAGATGGGTGCCGGTTAGCGACATATCGTCCCGATAAATACAGCTGTATTTTGTTTACCTATTGCTGCATGATAGATATAACGGGGTGTTCGCGTACTTATTCAGTAACAACACTTCTGCGGGAAAAATAACAACCAGAAGTTTGAAACCTTTCCCTTACAAAACTCTCCAAAAGGTTTTCCCTCTGACACTCTCTTTTATTAAAAAAACGAACGACTTTCCGTAAAAGTTTGTGAAAAATTTTGAGTACGCAAACACTCTAAATGCTTATTGCTGCGTAATGTTGCCATATCTTTGAAATTACCTTAAAAGTGTACGAGAAAACCAAATTGATTAACAGGGGGTTTATCTCCACAATAAATTAATGTTCCGGTTAGCTAACACGAAAATTCTACGAGAAATCCGCACTTATTTTGCCAGATAGGAAAATTAGATTAGATTTAAATATAAAATATGGAATATGTAAAAGTCTAAAGTTGGTTGATCTGCGTTATTCCCCTTAAAATTTTAAAGACGCATTTTCGATTTCTAGAATTTTTGTCTCTATTGTTGAGACTTCGAACATGAATACGAAAAATTGAAGAGAGTGACCTATTAAAGGTCTTTAGAATTTTTGATGTCACTGTGTCGCAAAGGTTTCCATGTGCGTCTGCCGACTGGGCTCAAATCTCGGCGATAACATCGAATAATATTTTAGCAGGTGGATGACCCGGTGTGCTACGCTACATCCTTTAGTGTACCATATTGTTCTGTTTGGTACACATGTCCATTTAGGGCACATTTTGGGCTGGAGCGACATCCCGGAAATTTATCCAAATATATAAATATATAAGTTTCCTATTCTACTCAAAAATACCTTTCGTTTGAGTACCATATTGTCCCGTTCAGTGTGCATGTCTATTTGAGGCATAATTTTGGGGTTGGCCGATCCACCTGGGAGTAGACCCCAAATTTTTATAAAAGTTTCGTACCCTACTCTCCAGAGCATTTTGTTTGGATCTAATATTGTCCCGATCGGCTAACATGTCCCTTAGGGGGTGGTTTTTGTTTTATAAAGGTTTCGTATTCTACTTTCATTTAAGGGGGCGGGCCCCCGGAATATACACAATGTGATTTCCTTCGGCCAAAAAATGTATTCGAAGTGTCGAAATAAGCATTCAAGTGTTTGGGCTTTCTTTAGCGATTCAAAATGACTTCACTTCTTATCCTCTTAATTTCTTTACTACCAATGTCAGACTGAACACTTAATATAGCCTACATATATGTACAGCAGCTTCTAAATCATCCTAACAACTTCTAGATTAGGAGTTGCTGCTAGTATTGTATCCAACTTTATACGTTTCCTTGAGAATCGTCGAAATGTGGGTTGTGTCGCGCTGTTGTATCGATTCTTCCATTATTTGTATTGCACAGATTTTCGTCTTTATCTTCGCTATGCAAGAAGTTCGACAGTTGTAGTTGATTGGCCAGATGACAGGACCATCCACTACAGAGAAAATTCCTTTTTCGCCCGAACGATTCTTATGTGGAATCATCTTACGGTCAATGTGATTCCACGTACTATGACATTCCGGCAATAAAAACACATGGTAATAAACACTACCTCTCTTTCCCCCTTTCTTTCTAGTTGCCAAAAAATGCACTGCATACATAGGGGACTGCGTGTTAGTTGTATGACCAAGGAATATTTAAATCTTTTACCCTCGTATACCTTTAATTCCTAACTAGGATATCAAAATTGTCCAAGTTTACCTCCTAGATAACGTTCCTTGTTGGTGGGCTACCCTTTGACCTAACCCACCCTATATTTTCTAACTGCGGTTGTGGTAAAGGCATCGTTTGGATCCGAAACAACCAATCCAATAGCTTGGTGCATGAATCCAAGCTCAAATTGGATTCATTAATAGAAGATTAGGTCATTTGCTCAAACATAAAGTGTATAGGCACCATGAATATCATTAATGATGTCACACCTGCGGATTGAAAATGTCATAAAAATAGGAGAAAAATTGTATGTCGGCTGATCGCTTGGCTTAACTTTATTCAGAGAATCCTGAGCTTGGTGTAGGTCAAACCGTCCAGAGTTGCCGTTTCCGTGTAATTCCTTGGACTTTCGTAAGTATTACGCCATACCGTGGTCCAGGATTTAAACCCATTGAAAAACGGTGGTTCAAATATGACTCTGAACTGCTACGGGCGAAGACTGGGACAAACAGGTTATAGGATACAGTGATGCCCTTCTGCCTGTCTGCTGATGCCAGGCTTTAACTTTTAAACAACTTAAGCTGCTATCACACGATATGGATTGTCTAATGTATTTTCAAAGATAGCAACTCTGAATGTTGTACACATCGTGTGATACGTACTGAAAATTATTTATGAAAGATGGATTTTCGAATTAATATCCAACTCTTTCGATTAAAGCGAGCTCGTATTTCATCGAACATACATGTAGACACATGTCTATAACAAAACTAGAATACAATTGAGAATACAAGTTAACAGTTACTACATTTCTGTTTTTATTAATTTGAGTGCTTTTACAGAACTAAATCAAAAATCTTAAACTTAGGTTGAAGTTGGTTGGTGCGGCTGTTGGCGCTGCTGCTGTTGGTTGGTGCTGTTGCTGGTGCTGCTATTGGTTTCTTGCTGATTGACGATTTTGTTATTGTTGTCGTCATGAGGTGTCAGGTTACCCGCTTTGCTGTGTTTGCTGTTGATCTGCGGTACTGGTGGATACGGATTGTTGACCCTTGCGTTAGCTGTAGAAATGCTTACATTTCATTACCATTACCATTTCATATTGTTGCTTACAAATCATGATGGTTCACTGTTTGTTGTTGCAGGCGGACAATGTTGACTGACAGCGGTCAATGAATTAATCAATAGAATCAGCAATTTTTTGGTATCGAAATCCAATATAAAGAATTTTTTGTTTGGCTGACATCCCAGCAAACATCTTTGATGTTAACACCTCCCCTCTTAGTTACGAGCGTCCTCGATCGTAATACCGTTAGAAGTAAGGTATCTGAGATAATCTTGGTACGTCTCTTGGAAAGTTTGTTGAATTCGATGTCGGAACTGATAGTTGATTGGGAGGTGCTAGATTAACGGTTTCAATCAATGGGCGCTGCTTTCTTCTTATCAAGAACAATACCAGAATGAGAGCTGCAGCTATTGTGAGTAAATGCACGGCCGCACTCCATTTGTTTTTAATGTTCAACAGTTCTATCGCTTTTGTATTGTTTAGATGGATCCTTTTTACAAATTCCAAAGTGGTTACTTCTTCTATTTTTGATCCAGGAGATCTAGGTTGTAGGATTGCAGGTAATGGTTCGGCATACGTTGTTTGGAAATAGTTGTATGTCTCGTTGTCAATTGTTATGGAAGCGTTTTGAAACTTGATTATGAAGGTTCCCGTAAGATTGTACTGCTCGTCGTTGATGAGAATGGTACCATCGAATTGATTTAGTAGAATCATCCCAGGCAAGACTTCCTCTACTGTAGGGGTGGTGCTATGTCTCAATAAAGTACAGTTTGCTTCTACGCTTTTTAAAAGATTTAACAAACAATTTTCTTTTTCTATTCTTTTGACATTATTTAAATTACAAACAGTCAGATTATTGAAAGATTTACATGGTTTAAGGATCCCATAGGATTCATTTTTACAAACTAGTATTTCATTATAATCAATTTTATTAATAAGATCCCCACTCTTAGTGGGTTTAATCAAGAGTTTACTGCAGGAATCTAAATTCGTAGTCGGTACATTGACGATATAAATAAGTGATTTTTCATTTGATGCAATTTTTACTTCAGAGAATTCGAATATTTCTTCTATGTTTACAAAGGGAATTGAATCTTTCTCGAAAAGCTCTTTTGCAATATTCACTTCAGTGTTCGACAATACAAATGAATTTATTATGCCGGACTTTGCCCAGTGAATGGCATAATTTACATTAACAATTTCTTCCTTTAAAAGGTCAATTTTCATTTTGAGCATGGTTATAAAATTTTCATTGGTTTTTACAATTTTTATAATTTTGTTGGTATTTTCTGTGAGTTCATCTATTTTTTTTAGAGACAGATTATTTATTACAACCTGCCTATTATTGCTTGACAAAACATTGTTAATTTTTTGCTCTATTATCTCGAAATCGTCGTGATCTGGATTTCCGTCGATCCATTTCCAACTTTTCTTAATTCTATTGATTTTTCTATTTCCTGAAGTTACAATTTTTAAATTCTTTAATTATTCACCAAAATTTTTTTCTCTACCAGAGTTTTCACATTTTTTTCACTTTCGTACTTAAATTCTTCTTAATTATTAAATCTAACTTTTTCCAACTTTTCTTAATTCTATTGATTTTTCTATTTCCTGAAGTTACAATTTTTAAATTCTTTAATTATTCACCAAAATTTTTTTCTCTACCAGAGTTTTCACATTTTTTTCACTTTTGTACTTAAATTCTTCTTAATTATTAAATCTAACTTTTTCCAACTTTTCTTAATTCTATTGATTTTTCTATTTCCTGAAGTTACAATTTTTAAATTCTTTAATTATTCACCAAAATTTTTTTCTCTACCAGAGTTTTCACATTTTTTTCACTTTTGTATTTAAATTCTTCTTAATTATTAAATCTACGATTCACAACTTTTTTTTGTTCACTGCCTACTTACAAATGTATCCCTATAAAGATTTTCCATACGTCCATGGAGGCGATTTCGTTGTCCTTTCGTTAAATCTACTTGGAGAATCGTCCGCTTACTTGTTGACGTGTGTTGAGCCGGTAGTTGTAGCTACAGCCTCTGTGGTCTTCTAGGGTGTTTTTTTGGTCCTTGGTCACAGCCTCCGGGTGCGTTGATGGATTGTTGGGCGCCAGTTAACAGTTACTACATTTCTGTTTTTATTAATTTGAGTGCTTTTACAGAACTAAATCAAAAATCTTAAACTTAGGTTGAAGTTGGTTGGTGCGGCTGTTGGCGCTGCTGCTGTTGGTTGGTGCTGTTGCTGGTGCTGCTATTGGTTTCTTGCTGATTGACGATTTTGTTATTGTTGTCGTCATGAGGTGTCAGGTTACCCGCTTTGCTGTGTTTGCTGTTGATCTGCGGTACTGGTGGATACGGATTGTTGACCCTTGCGTTAGCTGTAGAAATGCTTACATTTCATTACCATTACCATTTCATATTGTTGCTTACAAATCATGATGGTTCACTGTTTGTTGTTGCAGGCGGACAATGTTGACTGACAGCGGTCAATGAATTAATCAATAGAATCAGCAATTTTTTGGTATCGAAATCCAATATAAAGAATTTTTTGTTTGGCTGACATCCCAGCAAACATCTTTGATGTTAACATACATGCAGATTAGAGCGCGCCTTTTTGTATTTGACGTACACAAGGAAAGTCCTCTGGCTACGGAAAGCGACAGCACATATATAACGCACATATTGTATGATGGCAACTTTAGTCCGTTCGTATTAAAAGTCATATTGCTTTATTATAACCATTTTATTCTTTAGAAGGGACAAAGTTCTGCGGTTTCATCTTTGAGATGGTTTTTAAAAATATTTTGGCAGAAACAATTCCTTTTCAATGTAAAAACGCCGTCGTCTTGCAACGCAATCTTATTTGAAAAAAACTCTCAATTGACATTACAGTACATGTGTTTCGCTGTCAATTTGTGTTAACATCTGTGATTACCTCAGTTGCACTCTCTCACTCTGTTGTTGTGAGAGAAAGAGCGAAAAAGCGAGGTAGCATATGATTTCGTTAGCCTGCCAAAAACAATGTTCAGTATTTATGTGTGCGCGATTTCCAGTAGAAATAGCAGACAAGTTAAAGACCGTGTATTTCATTTTGTGTGTTGCTTGTTTTTACAAAATGTTGTTTATTGTTAATTTTATATAAGATTGTGAAATTCTACATAATAACACATAGTATGCTGTGGCTGTTGTTTTTAAATGCAAATAATTTGACATCATTTTTATTTTCTCCATGTAAAAAAATTGTAACGTGTCGTAAATAAGCCTTACTGTTACAAAAACAGGGTGTGTCGATTGTAAATAACGAAATAAGATTGCCAATAGGAGTTGTAACAGCTGAAAGTGAAGCAAACCCTAACATCGGGAAATTTACAATTTAATTGAAGATAAAAAAATTAGTGAACAGTTCCAAGAAATATTTTTCAAGTGTTTTTGAGATAAGAAGCATTTGAGGAAGTCGGTTATTTCCCTGCTTTTATTTTTTTGTTATGAAACTATAAGGCAGCTAAAACAAGATTTCGGCTTCTTGTTGCTCCCCACAAAAGTTTAAAGTTTAAAATCAAAGGTTCACAATACTAGCACTCTGTTTTATTTTTTAGTTCAATTTCCTTCGTAACATTCCCTCCTTTTGTTATAAATACAACCAAACTTAAAATCTCAAACTAAATAGTATTACTACATTCTAAACAACAAAGTGTAAATAGCAAAAAAGTGTTTTTTTCGTTTGTTTTGATATTTCAAATCTCTCAAAACTACGATCAACCATGAAAGTCAAAGTCGATTCTACAACCAATATTTCAAAACTTAAAGTTCAAAATAAAACACCCCAAGTTACAAAAACATCACCGGAAAAGGATGTCGTCGACACCGATGAGGAGGAACAATTGTTACAGGAAGACGAAGACAATGCCATTAGTTTGGCACTGCCCAAACTTTCCGCTGTCGTTGCAGAGGACAACGACGATGATGAGGAGGCGGAGGAAGAAAACGATGGTGTGGGTGAAACCTATACATTGGATATATTGCCACAATTGAATGTAACCTCACCATCGACAACGCTGACTTCGACAACATCGCGCAATAATAATCTTATCGTAAGTACATACTTAGCAAAACATGCACATATTCGCAAGAAACAATAAACAATTCTTGGAAAACAAAATGCATAGGAACCGTTGTTAGCCTCAATTGCAAAACCGCTCACACACTCACTCTCAACAATTAAACAGTGAGGCTAAACATATGGCCTAAGAGTCAGTGTTGCCAATTTGATAATTGAACTATTAATGGGTGTTTAAACTTTGCGATTCTTTATACCCACCACCATACGGTAAAGTGGTGAATTGTAACATTCATTCTTTTCGAAGCATCTTGAAAAAGTAAACTAAGACCCACACATACTTAAATTTACCAATATTGGTCGGCTTAGAGTGTTAAAAGGCCAATGTTTATATGTAGCTCCTAAAGAAACAGAGAGAGAGAGTGTTAGGTTCAAGGGTATAATACCAGAAAATAGCTATCCGCCTAGACCCTCGTGTGGCCCATTGTGCTTCTTCCCCGTATTTATTCCTGCAATGACTTAAGGCCGAACACTGGCATAGAAAATGATAACTAACTTCCGCGGTGTTAGTTCCATGATGCCAGCGATAGATGTCATTATTCGTAATACCAATGCGAGCCATGTACATTTAAATTGATTGTGTCCGATAATGATTGCAATGACGCTGTTTAGATTATCTTCTTCATCCAATATTACGTTTCGTGTTCTCACAGCCTGTGCACCATACATAGTTCAGTTATTGAAAGTCATAACAAAACACTTCACGCAAAATTTCAGCCACATCAGATGAGAATTGCGCCCTCCAGAGGCTCAAGAAGTCAAGATCCAAGATCGGTTTATATGGCAGCTATATTAAAACATGAATATTGCCAATTAACAATCCCAACCGGCCTACAGCGCCCAGCTTTACTCCTTCGTAAGTTAGCGTGCTTTCGACAGACGGACGGACCGACAGACAGACGGACATGGTTGGATCGACTTAAAATGTCCTGACGATCAAGAATATATATACTTTACGGGGTCTCAGACGAATATTTCGAGGTGTTACAAACAGAATGACGAAATTTGTATACCCCCATCCTATGGTGGAGGGTAAAAAAAGTAACCTCGAAAAAGGAAATCTAAGTCAGGAATTCCATGCTACTTACAAAATTTCTAATTGTTTTCCATACCACTCCGATTCTGTCGTATATGTTAAAGGGAAGAGGTAAATGACAGTAACCGAGACTAGAGAAATCCTAGCTCCCTCTCTCAAAAACTAATCAGTTCTTGCTTCCTGTTACACACAACATGGCCCATATAGGATAGAGATTTTATCTGAATCGACAGCGATTTGGACAGTGTTTTGTTATGCCAAGTAGGGTCTAATTTGGTCTATAACGTGTGGGCGTTATTTATATCATATTTAGTTCAACATTTTTGTGTTCTGTTCTTACTTCCACTACATATATTTCTATCTCTCGATTTGACTTATTGAGCACCTGGAGTGGAGGAATTCGAATTTGATTTGATTAACTCCTGGTCTACTATGAACCAAATCGACCCACAGCCCGGTATAAACTGATCCTGCTGATTGACTTCTTGAACCCTTACAATGCAAAATTCCTCTTATGACCTAAAAATGTGTATGAATATGACGCTGAATAGTCCAGAAAACTTGACAAGCAAACAGGATTCACTTAACAAGGTCGCGGAAAGCAATCAGACGACATATAATTTTTTGAAATTTTGACAGTTCTCGTCATTGTGAAAGTCAATTTTTCTTTTGGTTATTAATTTTTTATTTACGTTTTCTCCTTTTTATGGCATTTTCAATCGGCACATTTTTTTGACTTTGCTAATGTTCATGGGGCCTTTCCACTTTTGTTCTTTTGCAAGTGATGCAACCTTCTGTTAATGAAACCTGACAACCATGGACCATGGTTGCCAAGTGTTCTGAGCGGCGAAACGAAGCTATCTGCCGTTATATGAACGGCATGGGTTTAGCAATTGATCCTCTAAGAAATCTTTAGGCGAAGATGGATTTTGCTCTCTTTTGACCCTCTAAGAAATCTTCCGGCGAAGATTCTTTAATTTAAAGTCTTCGGAAAAAGATATTTGGAGTGAGTTCTTAGGAATTGATTACGGATTTTGCAGGCATTAGAAGCCACTATAAGGCAAGGCTAACTTCTCCGGGCAACTACCATCTCAGTCTTACATGTTGGATAAGGATGAATCATTGTTCATGCGAAGATTTTCGGCATTTCGACTTCTTGGGACGGAGAGATTTGGCATAGAGTGAAACGGCACTTCTTTTGACCCTCCCAGAGGGGACCATAAGTACCATATTTTCGTGGTAGAAGTGTGAAGTTAGTTTTTGAAGATCTTACGGGAGTGTCTTCAAGCAAATATTTTGCAGGCTTTAAACTGCTCTGTCTGACTGTCTTCTTTTGCGTGGACAGTTAGGCGGCAGACTATGCTATGCTATAGGCGGTACTGAAGAGTTGTTCTGGCGGTTATGGGGTCGAAACGTGTGGAGATAGTGCATGAAGTACCTCCGAATCTTGAGTAGGGAGTAGGTTACCCATGAGCTGGCGACGCTTGGATGACAGATCAACTACTCAAATTAAACTTGGGTATATTATGGATTACAAGGTGTCCAAGATGCTGGTGACCTGTTTTTTTATGACCATAAAACTGTCCCAATTTATGTGAACAGCGAGGCGGTACTGAAAAGTTTTCGTTCCTACCATATAGGTGAAATTATTTGGTAGTATTTTGGCAGGAATGGGACTTTCTGTCGTGACTGCGCAAATGAGACTTGGGGTATGTAATGGATTACAAGGTGACCAAGGTATTGGTGTCTTTTTTATACCCTCCACCATAGGATGGGGGTATGCTAATTTCGTCATTCCGTTTGTAACACCTCGAAATATGGGTCTAAGACCACATAAAGTATATATTCTTGATCGTTACGACCTTTTAAGTCGATCTAGCCATGTCGTCTGTCTGTTTGTCTGTCGAAAGCAAGCTAGTTTTCGTAGGATGTTCATACTCGACGTCCTCGCGTCAAAGCCACATCACCTCACGCATTCCGTGACCTCCCGGATCTCCGCCTGCGGGGCCGTATTATGTTCAGGCAGTCTAAAACAGATCTCAGTCCCTGGGTTCTCAATGTAAACCCCCAAAACCCATGGACTGAGATCTGTTTTAGACTGCCTGAACATAATACGGCCCCGCAGGCGGAGGTCCGGGATATCACGGCATGCGTGAGGTGGTGTGGTGTTAACGCAAGGACGTCGATTATCAACATCTTTAAGGACAGTAAACAGTAAACAGGGGGAATTATTTATCGAAATTGTTCTAAAGGGCGACATTTGAGTGAGACTATAAAGGCACGTCTTCATACAGAGATGATAAATGCAAATTTTGCCCATGAACATTCCACTAAGAAACGGGGGCAAACTTCTCACATATCAATGAGTGCAGTCCGATTCAAGTTTAAGCTCAATGATAAGGGGCCTCCTTGTTATAGCCGAGTCCGAACGGCGAGCCGCAGTGCGACACCTCTTTGGAGAGAAGTTTTACATGGCATAGTACCTCACAAATGTCGCCAGCATTAGGAGGAGAAAACCACAGCTGAAAAATTTTTTCTGATGGTCTCGCCAGGATTCGAACCCAGGTGTTCAGCGTCATAGGCGGACATGCTAACATCTGCGCTACGGTGGCCTCTTCATACAGAGATACCATGCTTCTATCTTGGCGAACCATTGCACTGCTAGTAAATATATTTAAGGAATTCTTTCTTTAGAGGTGTGGTTTTACCCGAACAGTTCAAAATTCACCTTCTCTGGCTGCCGGATCAATTACAAGATATACTTGGAACAAAAAATTTGCAAATTTGCCATGAACCTTCCATTAAGGAATGGGGGTAAACTTCTTACATGTCAATTAGTGCTGTCTGATTCAAGCTAAAGCTCAATGATAAGGGGCGTCCTTTTTATAGTCCGGTCCAAACGGTGTGGCGCAGTGCGACACCTTTTTGGTGAGAAGTTTTTACATGACAAAGTACCTCACAAAAGAAGCCAGCATTAGGAGGGGATAACCATCGCTGATTTTTTCTGATGTTCTCGCCAGTATTGGAACCTAGTCTTTCAGCGGACATGCTAACCACTGCGTTACGGTAGCCTCCGTATACTAGGAACCACTTTACATATATCGCGTCCTACATGCTAATTCTTTGAGAACAAGACGCGAAGGGTAACGGTTGACAGATGGTCACAACTTGAGCCAAAAATTTATGGCTCAAACTTAACTCGAAAAGGTGTTCATCATGAATGATCACTGTCCTATTATAACCATATCATAAACAGCTGTGAGGACATTGTTGACAGATGGTCACAACTTGTGCCAAAAACTTATGGCTCAAACTTAACTCGAAAAGGTGTTCATCATGACTGATCACTGTCCTATTATAACCATATCATAAACAGCTGTGAGGACATTGTAAAAAAGGAAACAGTAAATAATCTTTTGTGTGCGTATAAACAGAAGGAACTCTTAGAAGAAGCTCTCCGACAAGTATCGGAAGTATACTTGTGCTTGTTGTTTGGCTTTTGATAGCGATCTTAATGGTTCAACGGTTCCTGTGGTATCTGATTGCAGATCGCTTCATAACCATAACCATGAGCAGAGAGATATCGTTTCTTTTAAGTTTCTAAAATTGCTAGTTCAACAACATGCCTGTTCTGTTAATTTGTCTTTCGAGACAAGCTTAATGCTCCACAATATTAGTCAGAACTGTTCTCTGTAGTTACCGGAAAGGTTGCAGGATTCACTTATAATAGGTTAGGTCACTAGCCAAAACATAAAGTGGATAGGCCCCATGAACATCATTAAGGATGTCAAATCTGCCGTTTGAAAATGTCATCAAATAGGAGAGAACCTAAACAAAGAATGAACGTAAAAAGAGAACAAGTTGACATCCCCAATGCCAATTACTGCCAAAAATTAAAAAAAAAAATATGTCGGCTGATTGCTTGGCTTAACTTTATTCAGTGAATACTGGAAAGGTTCCATAAAATTTGATTTCATCGTGTATGCGCCCTTTGTAATGTCACCATAAGACGTTTCGCAGCTGATAGACAGGATTGCCATGCTTACCATAGAATTAAATTTTTTTTTAATATCATATAAACAATGGATTTCATTGTACTATAAAACAAACTGATAAAACAAGCATTGTCGTTTCTACTTACAACAATTAGCTGTTAACTACACTGGCTGTGAAGCAATTTAATCTATGGAAACATATTTTTATCTTTAGTTTTTGTGTTTGATTATTTTACTCGATTTTTAAAATGCGTTCAAAAAGGCGCAAAATAGTCTTGCTTCTCATGGTTATGCATAACCATGTAGATTTCTAAAAACATTTAATTTGTATGAAATGCGGCTTAGTACAGAGTCTGTACTATAAACCTATTTTGAAAGTAAGAGAGGGTGTGTGGGAGGTTGGAGGGGTCTGAAAGGGTTAAAATAAATTAAATCTTAATTGCATGAGGCTTTAGATTAAAAAACTTGTTTGTGAGTTTTTCTTCTTATTAACATTTTAATTTATATCTGTATAACGTCCCGCAGGGGCTCAGTCGCTCTTCTCTTTCCTCTTGCTCTAATGTGCCGCTTGAATTGATGTTGATGCCCTTTTTTTCTGCAATTTATACAACCTAACGTCCATCTGCCGATAAAGACCCCTCGTCTTGCCACTGCTATTACTACTTTGCCTGGGGTAAAGGTCATTCGGCCGTATCTATTATCGCTGCCGTCATCGTTAATTTCATATCCCCTATCCCACAGTTGTTGTTGGCGCGCATTGGCCTTTATGTCTATTTGTTTATTCCCAATTTCAAATTCTTATTTTTCGTTTGCTTTCTGTGTGCCCCACGTTCGTAATGTAGTTTATTTTTCGCATTTTGTTTTCTTTCACTTTTTGTTCCTTTCAACGCAGTCCGTCGTTGTCTCAGTCGTCACCTTGATTGTGTGACTGCTAATAATTTTTTTTTTTTTGCTGGTTTATCTATGGAATTTCAATTTACACTTTTAACTTTCATCAAAACACCAATAATAAGAACTACAACTAAAAAAGTTCAAGAAAACATTTGTCAAATGACAGGGGATTAACTCTGAGTGAGCGGATATGCAAGTGTGTGTGCAAGAGAGTTATTTTATTTTACCGTTTCGAGCGAGCAAACACAACCGAACCAGAAGTCTGTAGCCAGGGTTGCCCATTGAGTTTTCAAATAAGAAAATTTCAAGGAATTATTGCTGTGTTTTATTTTAGTACTGCATAGATAAGCCGAGAAGGGCAAAAATAAAACGCAAAAAAGTTTCCAGTGCAAGTCTGTTTATTATGGAGTGATAACACCATTTACCAACCTGTCAAAACAATGAGAGTGAAAAAGAAGTGAGTTTTTGGAAAAAAAACGCAATTGTGCACGCAATTGTATAAATAACTAGCTGGACCGGGCCCGTTCCGCTGCCCCTTCTTTTACTTATATGGAGCAAAATTCTCCTTTGAATATTTATTTTCGACAATTAAAGAGCTTTTAGTGAAGTGCCGTGCTACGCTTGACAAACAGTTTAACAATATAAGTGCCTTTATTTGAATCCCATATGATATTTATTGGTCTACGAATTTAAGTTTGGATGTACGGTGTACTCCATTCTTAAAATATTTTATTTCACCCCGATATTCTAATGATGTCTGATTTAGGGGTGTTGATGAGGTTAAAGCGTCACCATCGTGCTCTTCTCTCAAATACCATTTATTTAAACCCCATATTGCCATGGGTTTAAAGGGAGTTTACAGGATGAGGCGTCCCCCAAACACATGGCCCCAAAATTGGTTATCAAATTCGTTTAATAATCTAAAATAACTTTCATTTGAGCCACATATTGGCATGGTCGAAACATTTTTACTTTTTTGGGAAAGGGGTAGACCCCCAGAAAATTGGTCCCGAAAGTGGGTATCAATTCTTGCTCTACCCTCTAATACTTTTCATTTAAGCTCTACATTGACATGGTCGGTAAATATGCCCGATTTAGGGGTGTTTTGGAGACTGGGGTGGTCTACAAACACTAAGCCCGGAACATTTATCAGCAACGTGCTCTATTCTTATAAATCTATATATCATTAATTTGAACCCCATATTGCTATTGGCCACAAAATTGGATATCAAATTCGTTTTTTAATCTCATTTAAACTCCTTATTGCAAAAGTCAGCAAATATGTCTGGTTTGGGGTATTGGCCCTAAAAACTATAAATATGTAGTTCCATTCTCTGTAAGACCCAAATTGTCTTGGTGAGCAAATACGTCTTATTTGGGGGTTGTTATGGTGGTGGGATATCCCCTAGACAGTTGGTCCCTAATGTTGATATCAGATACGTGGTCTACTGCCAAATACCTTTAATTTTGGACCCATATTTCCATAGTCGGCAAACATGTACGGTTTGGGGGACGGGCGGCCACTCAGTGAGTTGGCCTTAAAAATATATTTCGGATTCATGTTCTACTCTAAAAACCCTCTTATTTGAGCCTCATATTGCAATAGACAGCAAAAACTTCCTATTTGGGTGGTGTTGTGGGGGTGGGGTGGCCCCATAGACACTTTTCCCGAATATTGATATTAGATTCGTGCTTTACTCCCAAAGACCTTTCATTTGAGCCCCATATTCCTATTGGCGTAAATTTGTCCCCTTTGGGGGATGTTTTTGGGGAGAGGCTGCCCCCAAACACTTGGTTCTATATTTGGATATCAGATTCGTATTCCACACTGAAACACCTTTTATTTAAGCCCCATATTCCCATGGTCAGTAAATAAGTCCTGTTTGGGGAAGTGGTAGACCCCCAGAAATTTGGTCCCACATTTGGATATTACATACGAATTATACTCGCAAATACCATTCATTTCAGTCCCATATTGTCATGGTCAGTAAATATGTCCGATTTAGGAGTGTTTTTTGGGGGTTGGGGTGGTCCCCCTAATACTTGGTCCGACAATTGTATATCAGATACGTTTTGTTATCCTAAATACTTTTCATTTGAGTCCCATATTTTCGTGATTGGTCCAAATATATGTTTGGTAGTTTTGTGTGTGGGCGGCCCCCCTAGGTACCCCATCCGAAATTTTGATACCAAATTTTTATCTTTAGATATTTAGAGTACTATATGAGAGCACACAACATTTCGCACCACCCATCTCTGAGAGCGTGCGTTTCTGAAAATTAGGGTAAGGGGGAGGGTCCGTCCCCCCTTCATATTTCAAAAAATGTAGTACCCTATTTTCACCACGGGATCATTATGCACCATCTGTGAAAATCGGTTCAGCCGTTTCTGAGTCTATAAGGAACACACAAACAAACAAACCTACAAACAAACACAAATTGATTTTTATATATAAAGATTGGTTTGGATTTTATTTTGCCATTCACAATAGTGATATTTCTGCAAGTGGGCAATACATTAACATGGACAGACAGACGGACATCACTAAATCGAATCATAAAATGATTCTGAGTCTATCGGTATACTTATCAATGGGTCTATCTCTCTTCCTTGTGGGTAAATTTCCAAATTTTGCCCATAAACATTTCACTGAGGAACAGTGGCAAACTTCTCACATATCAATGTGTGGGGTCCGATTCAAGTTTAAGCTCAATGATAAGGGGTCTCCTTTTTATAGCCGAGTCCGAACGGCATGCCGCAGTGCGACACCTCTTTGGAGAGAAGTTTTACATGGCATAGTACCTCACAAATATTGCCAGCACTAGGAGGGGAACACCACCGCTGACAATTTTTTTCTGATGATCTCGCCAGGATTCGAAGCCAGGCGTTTAGCTTCGCAGGCGGACATGTTAACCTCTGTGCTACGAGTGTTACATACAAATGCACTAAGTTATAATACCCTGTACCAAAATGTTGCTGTAGGGTATATTAACATAAAATACCGCATTCCACATGTTTCTCGAAAGCACTTTCAAATTTCTATGATAATTTTAATTTTTTTGCAAATCAGTCCTTCGGCTCGGAAGCTTCACTTTGAATGTCCATGTTGATGTGTCTGCCTTCTTATTACATGTCCCCGTTATATGAAAAATCTTTCAAGTTGTTCTTCTTCTACAAACAATAATTATAAACTGTTGCCGAGAGAAACAAAAATTTAGTTTCCCTCATTAAAAAACATATTCTTCGAATTTATTTTAGTTTACCTGGTTGGCAACTCTGGTTGTATCTCATAATTCGTATCAATCTCACATTGTATCTTTTTGTGGTTTGTTTGGTGTCTCTATTATGCGTTTTCCTTTATTTTCAAGTTTCTCCAGTTGGAATTCATGTTCTTTCCCCTTCTTTTTCTACTTTGACACTTATTTTTTATACGTTTAGTAAACACAAACATAGAGCATGATACCCAGAGAGTGAGAATAAGAAAGAGCGCGAATTATTTTTCAAGAATGCAAGAGTATTTACAAAATTTGATTAAATAATATCTCTCTCATGCTATAGATTTGTTATCTACATAGTTTTTTTCTGCTCTTCACTGTATAGGAATTCCCTTACTGATGCCATGCGGCATGCCACATGTTTCCGTTTTTCCAACGGAACTTCGGTGCTGACTATTATGACCTATTGTTTGTTCAAGAGCACTTCCTGAAATGTCCGGCGACACAAAATCCCATTACATATTCTCTACATAATTGATGATGTCACGAGATTACCCTAGTAGATTTTTTTCAATTTATTCCCCGCTCTCTGACGCTTGTGGAATTAAGAAAGGGAAAGTTGAAAGTTCATTGTCCTTCAAAGAAATAAATAGCCAAACGAGGTCAAAACTAATTGTTATAATGACTATGGGTGGTTAACAGTTCTTAGGAAACTTCCATTACCTTAAAGAGAATTAAATGTTGAGACTAGTTCAAGAAAGGTGATAAGTGTGTTTGCTTGTATCATTTGTGGGGAAAAATCTTGTGTTGCTGTGGGATAAGAGGAAAGAACAGAATTGTTATTTCATAATGTAATTAAGCCAACATTTTAAAATTTTATATTTTTTTTGTGGTACAAAGGAAGGCAGTTGCGTAACAGGACCAAAGCGTAAACCACCAATCTGGTCATTGCACATCTGTATGATGTAGTTCAATTATTTACTCTGAGTCCATACTGCAGGTTAAAATACATCTAAGTTAGTAATCGGCATTTTGTGTGCTCTGAATCCGAAAGACATCCTCGATGTTATGTACATAGGGCAAAAATTCTGTTTTCGATCGTATGGCCCTAAACTGATTCCATGTCTGGTATTGTATATGCTACTACTACGGAATAGGCCCAACAGATCACCTACCGGGCTCAGGATGGTGTAAAGGAGCCTCACAGCAGGCATGCTAAGAATACTACAATCCAACATGCACAGGAGACTACAATCCAACATGCAAAAGGTCGCACATGAATTTTTTTTGTCGAAACGGAAACACGCTCTATACACGGAAGCAAAAAAATGTTTCACTCATGCTTACGAAAAAAATGTTACTCACTCACTTTTATATGTCGACTCACGTTCACGCACTCCCACTCTCACGAGACAACAATTTTACTCACGTACGATTCACCAAACACTCACGAGACAATCACGTCTCACGAAGTACTCACGACTCACGAGAAAGTCACCGCTCACGGGACACTCACGACTCACGAAACAATCTCGACGCAGGAGACACTCACGACTTACGAGTCATGGTTAAAGTCATGTAAATGGGCAAAAAAAGAATCTGTGCAAAGTTTCATGTTTCATTAAAAACTATAACGAGAATTGGAAGTAATACATTCAGGGGCGTACAGATGTTGGGCATTATGTAGACGGGCCGTAGGCTCGAAATGGGGCCAGAATCCAAGGATAGTCCACTGGCTCTACAGGAGCGTGATTAGACCAATAGTTACTTACGCTTCATAAGTTTGGGAGACTGCTATGGAGAAAAAGTGCAATATAAAGACCATACAACAGTTTCATACAGTGTTGTCTTGGCATAGGCGAAGCGATGAGAACCACTCCCACTCGGGGACTAGAGACTATTCTAGATATCCGACCCATTAGCATACAGATTAAGTGTGCAGCAGCCACTGCGGCTATGAGACTTAAGGCAATGGGAGAATGGATTAAGGATGGGAGCAGCTCATAGTATCGAGATATTATCAAGGCGACAGTAGGAAACCTGGAAAGAAGAGAAAAGGTTTCCGATCGGATATCTGAGATGAACCTTGAGGTTGAGTGCGAGACACTGCTGCCAACGACACACTCTGGGATTGACGGAACACTAGTACTGCCATCTGGAAGAACATTTTACACGAATGGATCAAAGCTACTGGACAGAGTCGGCCTGGGGGTCTATATTTAGAACCGCAGGGACTGAGATTTTTTTTAGACTGCCTGACCATAATACGATCCTACAGTCGGATATACGGCCGATCGCGGAATGCGTGAAGTGGTGTGGTGCTAACGCGTCACACTCGACCTGAACAACTTTAAGGACAGTAAACTGGCCATCAGGGCAATAACAACCAGGACGGTAAGGTCACGAACTGTCTTGCAGTGTAAAAAGGAGATAAACGCCTTCTCTGAGGATGACAAAATCCGTATCGTTTGGATGCCGGGCCATAACAGAGTAAGGGGGTATGAAAAAGCAAACGATTTGACAGTGAAGGCCAAAGGACTGCCGTCAATAAACTTGGTTAACCCAAAGCCTTTCGGGTCGACGCAGTCCGAGTTAAGGGCGACGATTGCGTATGCAATACTGTGGAATAAGGAAAAAGTCGGTAGGACGGCGAAAGTCCTATGGGGGGATCCAGATCGTGAGAGGACGAGGCTATTATTGAAAGGAAGCAAGAAGGAGGTCAGTATAGCTATTGGTATCATAACGGGACACACAGGACTATGAGCGGGGAAGATAATGAGACGTTGTAGAGTTTCCTTTGCCATTTCCCGGCTTTCGCGTTTAACAGATACCGGCACTTAGGAGGGGACACAATACCAGACATGAACCAACTTAAGGGCGTGACATGGAAAATAATTAAGGATTTTGTAAGAAGCACGGAATTCCTAACATAGATTTTCTTTTTACATCCACCACCGAAGGATGGGGGTATATTCATTTTGTCATTTCGTTTGCAACACATCGAATTATCTATTTCCGACCCTATAAAGTATATATATTCTTGATCAGCGTAAAAATCTAAGACGATCTAGCCATGTCCGTCCGTCTGTCTGTTGAAATTACGCTACAGTCTTTAACAGTAGAGGTATTGAGCTGAAACTTTGCACACATTCTTTTTTTATCCATAAGCAGGTTAAGTTCGAAGATGGGCTATATCGGACTATATCTTGAATAGCCCCCATATAGACCGATCCGCCGATTTAGGGTCTTAGGCCCATAAAAGCCACATTTATCATCCGATTTTGCAAAAATTTTGGACAGTGAGTTGTGTTAGGTCTTTCGACACCCTTCTTCAATTTGGCCCAGATCGGTCCAGATTTGAATATAGCTGCCATATAGACCGATCTCTCGATATAAGGTTTTGGGCCCATACAAGGCGCATTTATTGTCCGATGTCACCGAAATTTGGTGCAGTGAGTTGTATAAGGCCCTTCGACATATTTCTGCAATTTGGCCCAGATCGGTCCAGATTTGAATATAGCTGTCATATAGACCGATCTCTCGATTTAAGGTTTTGAGCCCATAAAGGGCGCATTTATTGTCCGTTGTCGCCGTAATTTTTTTCAGTGAGTTGTGTTAGGCCCGTTTACATTCTTCTTGAATTTGGCTCAGATCGGTTCAGATTTGACTATAGCTGCCTTATAGACCGATCTCTTGATTTAAGGTTTTGGGCCCATAGAAGGCACATTTATTGTCCGATTTCGCCGAAATTTGGTACAGTGAGTTAAGTTAAGCCCCTCGACATACTTCTGCAATATGGCACAGATCGGTCCAGATTTGAATATAGCTGTCATATAGACCGATCTCTCGATTTAAGGTTTTGGGCCCATACAAGGCGCATTTAATGTCCGATTTCGTCGAAATTTTTGACAGTGAGTTACGTCAAACCCCACGACATAAATCTGCAATTTGGTGAAGACCAATCAAGATTTGCATATAGCTGCCATATAGACCGATCTCTCGATTTAAGGTTTTGAGCCCATAAAGGACGCATTTATTGTCCGTTGTTGCCGACATTTTTTACAGTGAGTTGTATTAGGCCCATCGACACACTTCTTTATTTTGACCCATATCGGTTTAGATTTGGATATAGCTGCCATATAGACCGATCTCTCGATTTAAGATTTTGGGGCCCATAAAAGGTGCATTTATTGTCCGATGTCGCCGAAATTTGGTGCAGTGAGTTGTGTTAGGCCCTTCGACATTCTTCTTCAATTTGGCTCAGATCGGTTGAGATTTGGATACAGCTGCCATATAGACCGGTCCCTCGATTTAAGGTTTTAGTCCCATAAAAAGCGCATTTATTGTTCGATTTCGCCTAAATTTTGGACAGTGACTTGTGTTAGGCCCTTCGACATTCTTCTTCAATTTTGCTCTGATCGGTTGAGATTTGGATATAGTTGCCATATAGAACCGATCTCTCGATTTAAGGTTTTAGTTCCATAAAAAGCGCATTTATTGTCCTATTTCGCCGAAATTTGGAACAGTGAGTTGTGTTAGGCTCTTCGACATTTTTCAAAAACTTGGCCCATATCGGTCTAAATTTCGATATAGCTGTCATATCTTCCGATATATCTTCCGATATGGCCGATATCTCGATTTAAAGTTTTTGCCCCATAAAAAGCGCATTTATAATTCGATTTCACTGAAATTTGATACAGTGACTTATGTTAGGCTTTTCGACATCCGTGTCGTACATGGTTTAGGTCGGTTTATTTTTAGATATAGCTACTAAACAGACCAATATTTTGCTATACACAACTGAACAATGACTTGTACTTAGTAGTATTTAGTCCAAATCGAAACATATTTCGGTATAGCTGGAGAATAAGGTATGCATTTTTCACAGGATTTTGACGAAAGGTGGTTTACATATACAGCCGATGTGGTGGGTATCCAAAGTTCGGCCCGGCCGAACTTAACGCCTTTTTACTTGTTCGAGGTTACTTTTTAGTTTTTAGAGCGCACAATAAGCCGATTGCTGGCTAAGGTGTATGTCTATAGTAGCATGGGTCACATTGATATCTGCACCCTCTTTTCAGGCTAACCTATTCTAACATCACGAAATTTCCTTTTCATTTTTCCTCATCTCATATCAGGAATTTCCCACGAACTTTGGCCATAATTTTTACTTGTAACGTCAGCAGGTAATTGATATGCTCCCTAAAAATTTCCACCAGACATGCCTACACCAACAACCAGCAATATAACAATCACAGCCGGTTGGCCGGGCACCAGTCGCAGTCGCAGCCGCAGCCGCATGGCAACATAACAATGTCAAGGTCAAAATCATTCGTGAATGGGATGTATATCGACAGAAAAAAAAAAACCGAAAACGAAAACAATTTCATGAACAGAAAAATCCATTATTACAACAAAACACGACATCATCCCATACAATCACATGGTGTCTACTACACAACAAAACTACTATCTGTCGCATACAAAATTTTCGTTTCGTTTCAAAGTGGGGGGAAAAGGAAAAAGTGTCAATAATATTGAAGGCAATGTGACAAACAATCCCCCCACCGACTAAAATCATACCGCCAAGGAAATCTATGCTCATTGCGAGCTGAAGCAAATGTAAGGACGGACAGAAAATGGATGGTTTTCGTCGCCGCTTGGTTGGCTGAATAGAAACATAAAAGTCACGACTACATGATAAATGTTTCAGGTGTATGTGGCTGTTGTTGTTCTCAGCAGTCTTGTCGAAGTAGCCGCTGCAGCTACTTCTCAGATTTGTGCGACCATCAAGTGTTGGCAAATAATTAAAAACGACTGCAGAGTCGCAAGCATAAAATGGCAATAAATTTAATTACTCCACCCCATTTTAAGAGGGGCTTAAATTAATTACCTATGGATGTATGTAAGGAGGACACTGATTGAAACTATTTCTCCCCCCCCCCCCCACCCCCTCTTACAATGCCATAACGTTCATCTGTCGTGCCATTTAGGAAACAATTTTTGTCGCCAGAATAGCCATTTCAAAGTGAGTAATAAAATCAATGGTTACAAACAAATTGAAAAAATCATGAGTCCTTAAAACTGAGAAAAGTAAGAAAGAAGAAGAAGAAGAACTAGTTGCAGATAGAGACTTAAATAGAGAAGTAATTGTATTGGGTTGCCCAAAAAGTAATTGCGGATTTTTTAAAAGAAAGTAAATGCATTCTTAATAAAACTTAGAATGAACTTTAATCAAATATACTTTTTTTACACTTTTTTTTCTAAAGCAAGCTAAAAGTAACAGCTGATAACTGACAGAAGAAAGAATGCAATTACAGAGTCACAAGCTGTGAAAAAATTTGTCAACGCCGACTATATGAAAAATCTGCAATTACTTTTTGGGCAACCCCATACTTCATTATCGAGTAGGCTAGTCCTGTGAAAGTCAAACTGAAACATCGGTGTATATGGGGACCATATATAAATCGTTCTCCAGTTAATACAGATTTAAGGAGATCCTAGCATAACCTACCAAGGAAGTATTTATGCAAAATATAACTGACAGACCGTCCTTACTAAATACTGAGAAGATGAGGGAAGATCGGAGACCACCGTAGCGCAGAGGTTAGCTTGTCCGCCTGGGTTTGAATCCTGGCGTGACCATCAGAAAAAATTTTCAGCGGTTGTTTTCCCCTCCTAATTCTGGCAAAATTTGTGAGGTACTATGCCATGTAAAACTTCTCTCCAAAGAGGTGTTGCACTGCGGCACGCCGTTCGGACTCGCCTATAAAAATGAGGCCCCTTATGATTGAGCTTAAAACCTGAATCGGGCTGCACTCATTGATATGTGAGAAGTTTGCGCCTGTTCCTAAGCAGAATGTTCATGGCTAAATTTTGCATTTTTGAGGGAAGATCTGTAAATTTACTCCAGAGACATTTTTAAGCCTTGTGTTTTATACATGACTTTAGGTTGCAACTATCTTGAAATCGATAAAATAAAAACTCTAAGCGTCTATTTATGGTAATTTGTTACCTGATAAAATAAAAATATCAGGTTGATGACTTTTTTCAATATTGTAGTCTCATACATAAGACATCTACTCACTCACCCACATGCTGCATAGCTATTAATGCCATAATTTATAATAGTTTTCTAACCCTGTCTGGTATGACACAGTCCAGTTCTATCCAGACATTGCTGCTGGCCAAAGTAAACAAATTGCAAATGTCATCAGATATCATGGCGTGAATCTGCCTGGCTGGCGCAATCATGGCGACCGTCGGCAGACATTTGCCTTTAATTAGCGTCTGGCACCGACAGAACAGAAAAATTACTGAAACATTTCATTAAAACACCTTTGTTTTCTTATTTGTTATAATGACAGCTTTTCTAAATATAAACAAATATAACTTTATCGGTGTAGTGAGTGTTGTAATTTTTGAATTTTTTTGTAAAACAGTGGTTGAAAAGTGAAAACATTCGTTGTTGTTGTTATTGTTGTAGCAGTGGGTTGTGTGTCAACTTTCGTCTGCTTGGCTCTGTTGAATATCCAGATCCAGGAACTGTGCGACTTAGGTGAGTTGCGCCTAGAGGGATCTGGGTCTGAGTTAGAGCTGGCCAACTAACGATAATCGCAATGTTCGATATTTTCGGTAGTTTTAATAATAAATATCGATAGTATCGATACTATCGTTAACTTTCCATCAAACGAAAATGACAAGTAACATGTAAAAAGGCCGGGCCGAACTTTGGATATACACAGCCTCGGGTATATATACAAACAACCTTTCGTTAGAATCTGCTGAAAAATGCATAATTTATGCTCCCTTAGCAGCTTTATTGAAATATGGTCCGATTTGGAGCAAATTCGACATGGATATAGAGTGGTCTAATAAATACAAGTCATTGTTCAATTTAGCAGAACAAAATATTGGCCTTTTTGGTGGCCATATCGAAATATAGACCGATCTGAAACATATACGACACGGATGTCGAAAAGCCTAACATAAGCCACTGTTTCAAATTTGAGCGAAATCTAATTATAAATGTGCCTTTTATGGGGCCTAGATAGCAAAAAAAAAAATTACAACAATTATGTTAAGGTTATTAGTCCGGATAGATCGAGAGATGGGTCTATATGGCAACTATACCCAATTCTGAACCGATCTTTGCCAAATTGCAGAAGGATGTCGAAGAGCCTAACACAACTCACTGTACCAAATTTTGGCGAAATGGGACAATAAAGGTGTATTTTATGGGCCCAAAACCTTAAATCGAGAGATCGGTGTATGTGGTAGCTATATTCAAATCTGGACTGATCTGGGCCAAATTGTAGAAATATGTCGAAGGGCCTCACACAACTCACTGTACCAAATTTCGGCGATATCGGACAATAAATGTGCCTTTTATGGGGCCAAGATGTTAGATCGAGAGATGGGTCTATATAGCAACTATACCCAAATCTGAACCGATCTGGACCAAATTGCAGAGATGTCGAAAAGCCTAACACAACTCACTGTTTCATATTTCGGCAACATCGGACAATAAATGCGCCTTTTATGGGCCCAAAATTTTAAATCAAGAGATCGGTCTATATGACAGCTATATCAAAATCTGGACCGATCTGGGCCAAATTGCAGAGAGATGTTGAAGAGCCTAACACAAGTCAATGTCCCAAATTTCGGTGAAATCGGACAATAAATTCGCTTTTTGTGGGCCGAAAAACTTAAATCGAGAGATCGGTCTATATGGCAGCTATATCCAAATCTAGACCGATGTGGCCCAAATTGCAGAAAGATGCCGAGGGACCTAACACAACTCACTGTCCCATATTTCGGCGACATTGGACAATAAATGCGCCTTTTATGGCCCCAAAACCTTCAATCGATAAATCGGTCTATATGGCAGCTATATCCAAATCTGGACCAATTTAAATCAAATTTAAGGAGGATGTCGAAAGGCCTAGCACAGCGCACTCTCTCAAATGTTGGACAATAAATGCGCCTTTTATTGGTCCAAAACCATAAATCGAGAGATCAGTCTATTTGGCAGCTATATCTGAACTGATCTGGGCCAAATGTCAGAAATATGTCGAGCGGCTTAACTTATCTTGAACAATAAATGCGATTTTTATGGGCCCAAGGCTTAAAATCGAGAGATCGGTCTATATGGCAGCTATATTCAAATCTGAACCGATCTGGGCCAAATTGAAGATGGATGTCGAGTGGACTAACGTAACTCGCTGTCCCAAATTTTAGCAAAATCGGATAATAAATGGACCTAAGACTATAAATCGGCGGATCGGTCTATATGGGGGCAATATCAAGATATATTCCGATATAGCCCATCTCCGACCTTGACCTGCTTATGGACAAAAAAAAAAAGAATCTGTGCAAAGTTTCAGTCAAAAATTAAGTTAAAAATTTAAATATCGATAGTGCCATCGATATTTTGCCAGCTCTAGTCTGAGTCGAGTGGTTCTGGCTGGGCTGTTAAACAATTAACCCACAGTGGGATAGAACTGAAAAAAAATTTGTAAAAAATATGCCGTGTGAGAACAGGTAGAGATATCTCTTTGAAATTTGGATTGGTTGGAGCTGAGGTGTTAGCGTTGGGTTAGGTGGCAAAATTCCAAGGCCCTAGGTTGTCCGAACGCCGTTTGGCAGGCCCCAAACATATGGTCACCTCGGTATTTCGAAAATTTATGGGACTGCCAAATCTTTGTTTGTGGTCTTATTTTCAAAATTTGTATACCCACCAACATAGGAAATGGGGTATATTCATTAAGTCATTTCGGATCGTATTAAAGTTCTAAGACTATTAACGATGTCCGTGTGTCTTTCCATCCGTCTGTTGTTATCACTCTACAGTCTTCAAAAATTTACATATTGAGCTGAAATTTAGCACAAACACGTTTTTTTGCTGGACGCAGTTTAATTCTTGAACGGGCAAAATCGGACCATATTTGGATATAGCTGCTATGAATACCGATCTGCCTATAAAGGGCCCAAAACCCAATAAAGCTTTATTTACTGCCGATTTCGCTGAAATTTTAAACAGTTGGTTTAAGCCTCCCGACATACGATCAAAATATGGTTCAGATCGGACTATATTTAGATATAGCTGCCATATAGACTGATCTGCCTATAAAGGGTCCGAAGCCCATAAAGATTTCGCTGATATTGGAAACAGTGAGTTGTTTTAAGATTCCCGACCACACAGATAATTCCCGTTTTAGGACTGGCAGGAGGGACGTGTTTGCGATGTCCTCAAATAGTTTGGCATGACTGACAGCGTCGAAAGCTACACAACATGTGTACGGTGATGGTTTGCAAAACAGTTGTTGTGCTATGTAGTCTTCGAAATCCATGCTAATGCTTGTCGAATGCAATTTCTCCAACGAGACTCGGGAGGTCCGAGGTCGAGGCTTGAGTAGTCCCTCACGCGCCTTGGCTACTGGTGAGAGAAGGAAGATCGGTCATTACAACTCCCCCTTATTGGGGTCATTTCCAGGCTTCAGAAGAGGTATCACTGTGAATATGTTCCAGGCATCGGGTACTATAACAGTGACCAAAGACAATTTGAGGACAGTTGTAAGGTACCCGACTGCAGGTATATCCAGAATTTACAGCATCAGTGTTCCTTAATGAAATGTTCATAAACAAATTTATATTTGCTTGTCCATCGGATTGGAGACCGCGGATACGACGAATGGCTCTCCTCTTAGGATTGTAACAGTCGTGATGCACAATAAATTGACGGTTGAACAACCTGTAGCATTATGCTCACTGAAGTGGCGATTGGTGTTTTCTCTAAAGCCGATGTAATCGACCTTCTTCTGATTGCTAAAAGTCCGGCGCTCAGAGGTTATGAAGTCGCGTGGTAGGTCGATAGTGAGTCTTACAAGGAGGTGGTCTGATCCCAAGAAAT
Source organism: Stomoxys calcitrans (assembly GCF_963082655.1). Taxonomy (NCBI): domain Eukaryota; kingdom Metazoa; phylum Arthropoda; class Insecta; order Diptera; family Muscidae; genus Stomoxys; species Stomoxys calcitrans. Next base: position 56,205,571 of record NC_081553.1, read on the forward strand.
GACGGCTTGCCTGGATGTGTAAGTCAGGAGATCAGGTTATCCAATTGAAATGTCTTGCAAGCTGCTGCACCTCCTCATAATCCTAGTGGGGGCATCCTCAGTCACTGTGCAGCCTTCAATATGCTCTAACAATGCTATGCCCTGCTGGTCTTTACCTAGAAGAGAATACCATGAAAAGTGATGGCCATTCAAGTCTCTTTAAACTAGGCAATTATAACCAGAGAGTCGACCTGCTAATCTTGGCCATTATATAGCTCCTACTAATACTTCCTCAATGTACTTGAAAATATTAGTGGGATCTATTAGAGGCTAAGGCGGATGACAGTAGGCTTTTAATGTCGGGCCCTTGAATTTGGCCATTATATAGCTTCTTCTAATATTTTCTCAGTGTACGTGAAAATATTAGTAGGAACTATTAGTGGCTTGGAAAGATGACTAAGAAGCAATAGCTGATTTTAAATCTTAAAATCATTTTGTATATTGGTAAATCGCTACTTTACCCTTTCTTAAAAAGTAAATTTATTCCTTTGCACTATTCTGTTACCCATTATATGATCGATCGTTTTTGGAATTCCAAAAGGATGTCAAGGTTAAGACAATATGTTCGACATCATCCATTCATATCTTTCCACACCATTTTCGGGAGGAGAATGCTTTGAAATCATTTGACATACCACATATGGTCTTAATTTCGTGGTGTTTGCTGCTGTTTAACAAAAAACAAAGTTGTTTGGCCACCCACTGTCTTTGAAGACTAGGCAACAAAATTATAAATTTTTATATAACCACCACCATTATGGGATATAATGCATGATGCAGCAACCAGTAAAAGCTGCTGCCTTGAAGATTTTTCCATTTTCCTGACAATTTTTGATAGTTTTAGATAAAATACAAATATATCAGGGTTCCTCATATTTATTGACGATTTTATTTGCGATTAATTTTTTTTTGCCAAAAATTCTTTTTGAGTGACCAAGGTGGCGTATGATGTATGACATTCCTGGGATTTATTATCGCAAAGTAATCATACACACCCGTGTCCAATAAACTTAATAAAGAATTCGGTTTTTTTTTTGATTGGTCGGTGTCAGAGATTTTTTCCTAATTACTTTAACTATACGTTCTAGTGGAAAAATGGCCCCTTATTCATGACTATATCAAAAAAATCAAAATTTCTTCGAAAATTCATCAAAACATTAAATTTCATTTGAAAGCTTCAAATTGGTGGTAACTCTCAACCTATACGTCCTACAGGGCTTAGGAACATAATGTTATCAAAAATTCTTCAAGAATCGAAATTTCGGCTTTAAACTTTCAAATGGCTGTATGTCCTAAACTTTGCATTCTAGAGGAAAATAGGACAAATGCCTGTCTCTTAAAATTGGTTGTATCTCTATCTAGAGGGATATTCGTGAATCCATCGAAACAAGTAAAAAGCCGTTAAGTTCGGCCGGGCCGAATTTTGTATACCCACCACCTCGGGTATATATGTAAACAACCTTTCGACATAATCCGTTTAAAAGTGAATAATTTATGCCCCCATAGCAACTATTTCGAAATATAGTCCGATTTGTACCAAATTCGTCACGGACATTGAGTGGTCTCTTATGTACAAGTCATTGTTTAATTTTGTAGAACAAAATATTAGACTTTTTGGTAGCCATATCCAAATATAGACCGATCTGAATTATATACGATTCGAATGTCGAAAAGCCTAACATAAGTTACTGCGTCAAATTTCAGGGAAATCGCATTATAAATTTGCCTTTTATGTGCCCAAAACCTTAAATCGAGAGATCGGTCTATATGGCAGCTATATCTAAATCTAGACCGATCTGGGCCAAATTAAAGGGGGATGTCGGAGGGTCTAACACAACTCACTGTCTCAAATTTCGGCGAAATGGGAAAGTAAATGCGCCCTTTATGGGCCCAAAAGCCTTAAATCGGGGGTTTATATGGCAGTTATATCCCAATCTGGACCGATCTGAGCCAAATTGAAGAAGAATGTTGAAATGCCTAAAACAACTCACTGTCCCAATTTTTCCCAAAAGCGGGCAGTAAATGAGCCCCCCAACCCCAAAAAAAAAAATCACCCAACGGGACACTATAACCGCTTTGGGGAATGTGGGTATCAAATGAAAGGTATTTGAAAGTAGCATACAAATTTATTTTTTGGTGTCTGAGGGTCCTCCCCACCATCCATAACCCCTCAGCAGGACATATTTAGCGATTGGGACAGTATGGGTATCAAATGAAAAGTATTTAGGAGTAGGGTACAAATTTGTCATAAAAATGTCACGCTAAGTGTCGAGGGGGTCCCCCACCCCCAAAACACCCTCCGAACAGGACTTATTTACATACCATGACAATATGGGGCTTAAATAAAAGGTATTTGAGTGTAGAATACGAATCTGATATCCAAATATGGGACCAAGTGTTTGGGGGGGCGCCCCTCCCCAAAAAAGACAAATTTACAACCATAACAATATGGGGCTCAAATGAAAGGTATTTGGGAGTAAAGCACGAATCTTATATCAATATTCGGGAAAAAAGTGTCTATGGGGCCAATCCACCCCATAACACCATCCAAATAGGAAGTATTTGCTGACCATTGCAATATGAAGCTCAAATAAGAGGTATTTTAGAGTGGAACACGAATCCGATATATATTTTCAAGGACGAGTCACTCTTACTCCAAAACACCCCCCAAACAGTTCACGTTTGCGGACTATGGAAAAATGGGGCTCAAAAGAAAGGTATTTGGGAGTATACCACGTATCTGATATCATCATTAGGGACCAATTGTCTAGGGGATGTCAAATCACCATAGCAACCTCCAAATAGGACGTATCTGCTCACCAAGACAATTTGGGTCTTCAATACTGTGGAGCTCGATATTCATAGTTTTTAGGCCCTATTCCAAAAACCGGACACATTTGCTGGCTTTTGCAATAAGGGATTTAAATGAATGGTATTTGAGATTAGAAAACGAATTTGATATCCAATTTGAGGCCAATGCAATATGGGGTTCAAATAAACGATATATATAATAGTTATGTGAGAATAGAGCACATTGCTGATATATTCTCCGGGCTTAGTGTTTGGGGGACCACCCCACTCCCAAAACACCCCTAGATCGGGCATATTTACCGACCATGTCAATGTGGGGCTTAAATGAAAGGTATTGCGGGGCAGAGCAAGAATTGATACCCACTTTCGGGACCAATTTTCTGGGGGTCTAACCCTTTCCCAAAATACCCCACAAACAGCAATTTTTTTACAGACCATCACAATATGGGGCTCAAATAAAGGTTTTTGGGATTTTGATATCCAAATACAGGACCATGTATTTAGGGCATCACCCTTGCCCAAAACACCCCCCAAAGGGTGAAAAATTTTCGACCATGTCAATATGTGGCTCAAATGAAAGGTATTTAAGATTAGAAAACGAATTTGATATCCAATTTTGGGGCCATGTGTTTGGGGGACACCTCATCCTATAAGCTCCCCTTAAACCAATGGCAATATGGGGTTTAAATAAATGGTATTTGAGAGAAGAGCACGATACTGATATATTTTCAGGGCCTAGTGTCTGGGGGACCACCTCACCCCCGAAAACACCCATAAATCAGATATTATGGGAATATCGGGCTGAAATAAAGTATTTTAAGAATGGAGTACACCTTACATCCTTAAACTTAAATTCGTAGACCAATAAAGATCATATGGGATTCAGATAAAGGCACTTATATTGTTAAACTGTTCGTAGCATGGTATTTCACTAAAATCACTTTAATTGTCGAAAATAAACATTCAAAGGAAAATTTTTGCTCCATATAAAGTAAAAGATGGCGCAGCGAAGCGGGCCCGGGTCAGCTAGTTTTTTATAAAAACAAAATGTTTATAAAGTTTTCTATAAAAATAAAATTTTTAAAAAAATTAATAAAAGCAAAATTTTGAAAAATTTGCTATAAAAAATAAATTTACACAAAATTTGCCATAAAAAAAATTTTTACCAAAATTTTTAATAAAAAAATTTTTTTGACAAAATTTCCTATAAAAAAAAATTTTCTTTAAAAACAAAATTTTTAAAAATTTTTCAATAAAACAAAAATTGGGACAAAATTTTCTATAAACATAAAATGTTGACATTTTTAATTGATAATTTTGACACAATATAGTGGTGACAATTTTTTTTATAGATTTATATATGAAGGACATTTTCTTTGCAACTGAATATGCTTTTTTCCCATATTTCCATATATATGCATATTTTGTGTCAAATGTCTTGTGTCATGGTGTTATTTTTGAATTTAAATGTTTGGGAGCAAAACACTTTTGGCCAATTCAATTGTTTTGTTGCACGTCGAGGCGGTGTTTGGTTATGTTAATGACGGGATATGTTTTTGTTAATAACACAAAAACTAAAAAGAAGACTAAAGACTTCTCTCACTCACTCAAATGACATCATTTCCATGGTATTATGGCATTTATAGGTGGAAACGACGGCAGCGTTGGAGCACTTTTCGAGTTGACGGCTAGCAAATCATATGGTTTTAACAACCAAATGGAGGTCTTGAAGTAGACCGTCAGACTGTCTGTCCGTTTGTTCATTTATTGATCGCCAATAATAATGGTCTCAGGTAGTTTTTAAATGATTTTTGTTTGTAAAGTTTTTTTTTTTTTGTTTTTATTTTTCCCCTGAAGTTTTCTTCTTTTTATTTTCAGTTTTGCTTTATTATTGTTATTATGCTAATATACAACAACAAAAAAAAGTTTTAGCTTTTTCGGTCATGTTCAAGTGTTTTGTGTTTGTTGCCATACGACTATGGCAAATTAGCATTCATTTGTTGTTTTGGAAAAAACCTAAATTTATTGTTGGTGCTACCAGAAATTTAAGATTTATTTCGCAACTGCATTGAAATTTGGGGTATAACCAGTTTCTATGGTTTTATTTTCCAAATAAATAATTGTCACTAATGTCATGAAAATGTAAAAATTGGTCAAAATTTTATAGTATTGCGAATTTTGGCAATTGTGCTTTTATAGAAACTTTTGTCCAATTAAAAATGCAATAGAAAATTTTGTTAAAATTTTAGTTTCAAAGAAAATTTTGTCAATGTTTTTTTTATTGGAAAAATATCTTTGAGTTTTTTTTTATGGAAACATTATATTTTTATAGAATACTAGCTGGCCCTGTGTTTTTCGCTACACCCATAAGTGTTTGTGGCCCCTTTTAAACATGGTTCAAATTTTAAAATTATTTATATTCGTATTTAACTCTCAAATAACTTTCCCCAGAACTCCAGATTGTCCCGTTTGGGTTACATGTTCATTTGGGGTTTATTTTTGGGCTGGGACGGCTCCCCGGAAATTGACCCAATTTTTATATAGTTTTTGTATTCTTCTCTCAAATATCTTTCGTTTGATTATTGGGGTGGGGTGGGGCGGCCCGCCTGGTAATTTATCCTCAACTCAATCAATTTATCCTCAACTTTTTTATATAAGTTTTGCATTCTACTCTCAAGTACCTTTCGTTTGAACCCCATACGTTTCCGATTTGGGGGGGTGTATGGAGTGGGGTGAGTCCTTTGGACTTTATCCCAAATTTTTGTCTTTGTCTTGTATTCTACTTTCAATTACCTTCCATTTGATACCCATATTATCCCATGCGGCAAACAAGTCCGTTCGGGTGGGCTTTGAGGTGGGGGGACACACCCCCGCGGTTATTTGACCCCAAATTTCTATACCGATTTTGTGTTTTTGGATTACCACAAGGTGGCATAAGAAATTTCACTTCAATTGATCTCGGAGAACGTATTCTACTTCCAATTACCTTTCATTTTATACCCATATTGTCCCATGCGGCAAACAAGTCCGTTCGGGTGGGCTTTGGTGTGGGGGACACCCCCCGCGGTTATTTGGCCCCAAATTTCTATACCGATTTTGTGTTTTTGGATTACGATAAGGTGGCATAAGAAATTTTCTATTCTTATAGAAAATTTTTTTCAAAATCATTTCAATCATTTCTATAGAAAATTTTGTGAAAATGTCGATTTTATGGGAAATTTTGTTATATCTTTGGTTTCAGAAAAATGTTGTCAAAATTTAGTTTTTAAAGAAAATTTCTGCAAACTCTTGTTTTTAAAGAAAACTAGCTGAACCGTGCCCCTCCGCTGCGTCTTCGTTTACAATATATGGAACAAAAATTCTCCTTTGAATATTTATTTTCGACAATTAAAGAGTTGTTAATCACTAACTGTATATAAATGCCTATATTTGAATCCCTTCTGATCTTTATTGGTCTATAAATTTGCTCGGAGGGTTTAGGTTCATTTCAGTTTTTGATGTTAGATACACTCCATTGTTAAAAGCCCGATATTCTTATGGGGATTTTGGGAGTGGAAAGGCCCACAGGGTGGTGATGGGTGAGTTTTAGGGGGTGGTGTGGAACCCCGAAAGTGGGTAACAATTTCGTGCTCTACTCCCAAATACCTTTCATTGGAGCCCTATATTGCTATGGTGGGTAAATAAATATGTCCGATTTGGGGGGGGGGGTGGGGTGGGGTGGCACCCCAGACACTTAGCCCTGAAAAAATTTCAGCATCGTGCTCTACTCTCAAATATCATGTATTTTGTCATTGGTTTGTGGAGTTTATGGGATGAGGCGTCCCCCAAACACTTGGCCCCAAAATTGGATATCTAATTCATTTTCTAAAATCAAATACCTTTCGCATGAGCCCCATATTGGTATGGTTGGTAAATTTGTCCTCTTCGGGGGGTCTTTTGGGGAAGGGGTAACCCCCTAAACACTTGGTGCCACATTTGGATATCAGATTCGTATTCTTCTCTCAAATACCTTTTATTTGAGCCCCATTTTGGCATGATCAGAAAATATGACCTGTTTGAGGGGTGTTGTGAGGAAGAGGTGTACCCCCAGAAACTTGGTTCCGATAATAGGTATTAATTTCGTTCGCTGATCCTTAGTACCTTTCGTTTGAGCCCCATATTGCCAAGGTCGGTAAATATGTCCGATTTGAGGGGTTTTTTTGGGGGTGGGGTGACCAACGGAAAACTTAGTCCCACAATTAGTTACCAAATTCGTTTTCTACTCACAAATACCTTTTATTCAAGTCCCATATTGTTATGATTGTTCTATATATACTTTTTGAGAGTTTTGGTGGCGGGGCGGTCCCCTCAGGTGCCCCACCCTAAATTTAGATACCAAATTTTTGGTTTTAGTTTACTATAAGAGTGAAAACAAAATTTTCCTTGAAACGCACCACCCATCTCCTCGATCTGGTGTTTTCGGAAATTATGGTAAGGGGGAGGGTCCTCCGCCCCTTCAGATATCACGTGTTCATTTTACACCATCTGTGAAAATCGGTCCAGCCGTTTTGGAGTCTATACGGAACATACATTGGAACATAATTTTTATACCCTACACCGCTACTGTGGCACAGTGTATTATAACTTAGTGTATTTGTTTGTAACAACCAGAAGGAAGAGAGATAGACCCATTGATAAGTATAACGACCATTGATAAGTATAACGATCGACTCAGAACTACTTTCTGATTCGATTTAGCTATGCCCGTCTGTCTGTCCATCTATCCATGTAAATTTGTGTACAAACTACAGGTCGCAGTTTTCATCCGATCGTCTTCAGTACAGTCATTGTTTATCGACTTAGAGACGAAGCCTATTGAAATTGGAAAAAATCGGTCCAGATTTAGATATAGCTCCCATATATATATATATTCGTCCGATTTTTGGTAATAATGCAATAAAATGGTCATTTGTTAACCGATTCTCTCGAAATTTGGCAGGAAGCATTTTCGTATAACTTAAGACATAGAAATCGGTATTCAGATATAGCACTCATATATATAAAACGCCCGATTTCCACTTCTATGGCCCCGGCAAGCGTATTAATTGATCAATCTTCCCAAAATTTTGTACAACGCTTTCCTCGACGACTTTCACAATGTCTATATAGTTTGGTCGAAATTGGTTCAGATTTAGATATAGCTCCCATATATATGTCCGTACGATTTTGAGAAATATTGCAATAAAGTGCTCATTTGCTAACCGATTCTCTAGAAATTCAGCAGGAGAGATTTTCTTATGACTTTCAACATTGCTGGTGAATTTCGTAGAAATCGGTTCAGATTTAGATATAGCTGTCATATATACATATCGGCCGATTTTCACTCAAGAGCCACTGCAAGCGCATTTACTGAGCAATCTTGCCAATATTTTGAACAACGCTTTCCTCGGCGACTACCAGCTCCTGTATATACCTTCGTCAGATTTTGGGTAATCTGCAATAATGTTGTCATTTGTCAACTGTAGTTACTACAGTTTGAACATATTTGCTCGGAATTTGACACGGATTGTTTAATAACCCATCTAAAAACATTCGCCGAGGTCCACCAAAATTGGTTCAGAATTGGAGAATTGGTGTAGGGTATAATATAGTCAGCAACGCCCGAATTTTGCCCTTCCTTACTGGTTATATATAAGAAGAAGATTTTTTTAAAATTTTATTTTTATAGAAAATTTTGTCAAAATTTTATTTTTATAGAAAATTTTGTCAACATTTTTTTTGTATTGAAAATTTTGTCAAAATTTTATTTTTATGGAAAATTTTGTCAACATATTATTTTTATGGAAAATTTTGTAAAAATTTTATTTTTATAGATAATTTTGTCAAAATTTTATTTTTATAGAAAATTTTATCAAAATTTTGTCAACATTTTATTTTTATAGAAAATTTTGTCAAAATTTTATTTTTTATAGAAAATTTTGTCAAAATTTTATTTTTATAGAAAATTTTGTCAAAATTTTTTTTGTATTGAAAATTTTGTCAAAATTTTTTTTGTATTGAAAATTTTGTCAAAATTTTTTTTGTATTGAAAATTTTGTCAAAATTTTTTTTTGTATTGAAAATTTTGTCAAAATTTTTTTTGTATTGAAAATTTTGTCAAAATTTTATTTTTATAGAAAATTTTGTCAAAATTTTATTTTTATAGAAAATTTTGTCAAAATTTTATTTTTATAGAAAATTTTGTCAAAATTTTATTTTTATAAAAAATTTTGTCAAAATTTTATTTTTATAGAAAATTTTGTCAAAATTTTATTTATATAGAAAATTTTGTAAAAATTTTATTTATATAGAAAAGTTTGTCAAAATTTTATTTTTATAGAAAATTTTGTCAAAATTTTATTTTTATAGAAAATTTTGTTAAAATTTTATTTTTATAGAAAATTTTGTCAAAATTTTATTTTTATAGAAAATTTTGTCAAAATTTAATTTTTATAGAAATTTTTGTCACAATTTTATTTTTATAGAAAATTTTTTCAAAATTTTATTTTTTATAGAAAATTTTGTCAAAATTTTATTTTTTTAGAAAATTTTGTCAAAATTTTATTTTTATAGAAAATTTTGTGAAAATTTTATATTTATAGAAAATTTTGTCAAAATTTTATTTTTATAGAAAATTTTGTCAAAATTTTATTTTTATAGAAAATTTTGTCAAAATTTTATTTTTATAGAAAATTTTGTGAAAATTTTATTTTTATAGAAAATTTTGTCAAAATTTTATTTTTATAGAAAATTTTGTGAAAATTTTATTTTTATAGAAAATTTTGTAAAAATTTTTTGTCTAATTTATTTTGTAGAAAATTTCGTCCACATTTTATTTTCTTTTTTCTATCTCGAATGGCGTCAAACATTTTTATTTCCTTATTAACCATTCCCAATTCTAGCCACAGTTTCAGACGCTTCCCAAAGGCCATAACTTGGAAATTCTTTCACTTATTGTTTATCTGACGTCATTTTTTGTGTTATAATCCTCTTGTGTATGGTATTTGTATTCTTCAAATGTTATGTCCTTTTTTTTGTCAAGGAGTTGGGTTGTGGTTTGAAGGTTTATGTGTTTTTCTATTGAAAAAATTCTCATACACGCACGCACAGTCTGGGATAATATGCCGGTCGGTCGTAACATTACCAGAGATTGCGTGCTTTTCCCGCCATTTTTCTAGGAAATTTCGATAAGTTTTCCAAGAGACAAAACAGAGCAAGCAAAGGTATGGGGTTTTCTACATTTTGACAGTGTCGCCAAAATGCCAACAACAAATTCAGATTTCATATATTTACTTACACTTTTTCTATGATTTTTTTCTTTCCAGCTATTCTAGTTGCTAAGCAAAATTTTGGGGAAAAAAGTTTCCTTTAAGTGAAAGCATTTTTTTTGTGGACATTTTAAGGACGAGGCGAATGAAGTTTTTCCCCAGAACTACTAATAACAATACTTACAAATTGTTTGTTCTTTTCGTTAGTGTTTTTGTTGTTGTTGCTTTAGTCTCTCTGAAAACGTTTTCTTTCGTATTTTCCTTAATGGTTGGATAGTTTATTTGTCTCAAGGAAATTGGAATTGGATTTTTCCTTCAATGTGATTGTTTATGGCATTGAGCCAATGTGGCGCTTCAAAGCGTAGGTTTTTATTGCCTAGACTTTGAATGTGATGTTTAAGATGGTTAACAAAAGAAAGGGAGCATATTTAAGATAAACAAAAATTTATTACATTTATTTATTTGATTTTTTTGATTATTTAAAAGGGAATTTTTAAAGTCGTCGGTAAAATTTTGAATTTTTGAACAGAGTGATGTTAACAAAAGTTTGGAGAAGTTTCACCTTACTATTGAGCTAAATTTACCATAAACATTCCATTAAGGAACAGGGGATACTTCTCTCATATCAATTGAGCTCAATGATAAGGGCCTACTTTTTTATGCCGTGTCCGAACGGCGTCCGCATAGCCACACCACTTGGTAGAGAAGTTTTAACATGACAGGATACCTTATAAAAACACCGCTGAAAAATGATTTTTCTGATGTTCACGCCGGGATTTGAACCCCAAGCTTTAGGCATCATATGCGGACATGCTAACCTCGCGCCACGGTGGCCTGCGAAGTTCAGTTTCACCTTGGATCCTAAAAAAATTTAAATGGGAAATATGATATCCTTTGTTTGTCTGTTCCGTATAGACTCAAAAACGGCTGAACCGTGAAAATTCTTCACTTTTTTACTTTATCATCGACATTATGGCTGACATTGTCCCCAATATTTTCCTCGATGTCAAGTTATCACCTGCGTTTCCAATTTTTGGTTAACTTATATTGACTTTTTGTTTCATCGAAGTTATGAATAAAAGCTGCTAAATGTGTTGTGGAAGTTTTTAAAACGGTTGGGGACATTATGGATGCCATTGTCCTCAAATTTGTCGCACATTAAGATTCAGACCTGACTGGCCCTAACCAACCATCTTCTTATATATAAAATTTAAATTTTGTTTTTTTGTTCCGTATAGACTCAAAAACGGCTGAGCCAATTACCTTGAAATTTTCGCAGATTGTGAAGGTTGGTCTGGAAGGATATATAGGCTATACAATTTTTAGATATCGGGAGGGGGCGGACCCTCCCCCTTACCCAAAGTACTACCCAAAAATAAAAGTGGACCACTTGGGACTATATGGGTTTTAAATGAAAAATACTCAAGAGTAGAGTACGAATTTCATAATAAAAGTTGGGTCTAAGTACCTGAGGGCCGCCCCAGCCCTAAATCCTCTTAAAATAGGGTTATTTCACGATCACGGCAATATGGGACTCAAATGAAACGTATTGCGGAGTAGATTACGAATATGGTCAGGAAGTAGGAATAGGCTTTATAATTTCTTGATATCGGAAGGGGGCGGACCCTCCAAAAATACCACCCAAAATCAAAAGTGGACAATATGGGTATCAAATGAAAAGTATGCGGGAGTAGATAACGAAGGTGGCATACAAATGCATGTCTAAATATAGGGGGGTCACCCCACCGCCACAAAAACACCCAAAATGGGCACATTCGCCAATCAAGGATATATGGTACTCGGTTTGTTTGTTCCGTATAGACTGAAAAACGGCAGAACTTATTTTCTCGAAATTTTCGGATATTGTGTAGGTTGGGATGGAAGGAAGCATAGTCTGTATAATTTTTTCATATCGGTAGGTGGCAGACCCTCCCCCTTACCCCAAAAAGTACTACCCAAAAATAAAAGTGGACCACTTGGGACTATATGGGATTTAAATGAAAAATATTCAAGAGTAGAGTACGAATTTCAATTTAAAAGTTGGGTCCAAGTACCTGGGGGCCGTCCCAGTTCCAAAACCTCTTAAAATAGGTTTATTTGGCGATCATTACAATATGTGACTCAAATGAAAGGTATTACGGAGTAGATTACGAATATGATCAGGAAGTAGGAATAGGCTCCACCGTTACCCCAAAAACACCATCCAAAATCAAAAGTGGACAGATAAGGACAATATGGGTATCAAATGAAAAGTATGCGGGAGTAGATAACAATTCTGTCATACAAATTCATGTCTAAATATAGGGGGTCACCGCACCCCCACAAAAACACCCAAAATGGACATTAGTCAATCACGGTTATATAGCACTCGGTTTGTTTGTTCCGTATAGACTCAAAAACGGCAGAACCGATTTTTTCGAAATGTTCGCATATTGTGTAGGTTGGTCTGGAAGGAAACATAGGCTATATAATTTTTCGATATCGGAAGGGGGACGGACCCGATTCAAGTTTAAGCTTAATGATAAGGGGCCTCCTTTTTAAAGCCGAGTACGAACGGTGTGCCGCAGTGCGACACCTTTTTGGAGAGAAGATTTTACATGGCATTGTACGTCACGAATGTTGCCATCATTAGGAGGGGAAAACCACCGCTGAAAAATTGTTTCTGATGGTCTCGCAAGGATTCGAACCCAGGCGATCAGCGTCATAGGCGGACATGCTAACCTTTGAGCTACGATGGCCTCCAAGGAATTAAACATAGGCGATATAATTTTTAGACATCGGATGGAGGCGGGCCCTCCCCCTTACCCCAAAAACGCCACCCATATCCGAAAGTGGTTCGATGGGCACAATATGGGTATCAAATTAAAGGTATTGGAAACCAGAAAACGAATATGGTATTAAAATTTGGGTCCAAGGAATGGGACCCAAAATACCCCCAAATGGGCATATAAGCCGACCATGGCTATATGGGACTGAAATGAAAGGTTTTTGGGAGTAGATTACGTATATGACCTTAAAATTTCCGTTCAAGTCTAGATGGCGCTTTTCCTCCTAAAGATACGTCAAATGGGTTAATTGAACCATTACTACAATATGGGACTCAAATGAAAGGTCTTTGAGAGTAGAAAACGTAATTGATATCCAATTTCGGAGCCAAGTGTTTTGTTCAAGTCTTTTCTCCATAAACTGATCTTCATTTCCGACTATGGCAATATGGAGCTGTAATCAGCGTTATTTGGGAATAAAGAACGAATTTTATATCTATTTTTAGTGCAAAGTGCCGGTGGCCGCTCTAGCACCAAAACTCCAACCAAACGGTTTATATTTACCGACCATGGCAATATGGGGCTCAAATTCAAAGGATTTGAAAGTGCAGCAGGAATTTGATATCCATCTTTGAGTTGAAATGTCTGAGGTGCCATCCCTCCCCTAAAAAGCACTGATTATTACCCTAATTTTTAAAAACACCAGGAACCAAGCAGGGGCAAACTTCTCACCCATCAATGAGTGCTTCTTGATTCAAGTTTAAAACTCTTTGAAAGGGGACCTTTTTTTATAGCCGCGTCCAAACAGCGTCCCGCAGTGCGATACCTTTTTGGGGAAACATTTTTAATGACTATGCAAGGCATTGTACCTCGCCGATCTCGCCAGCATTAAGAGGTGGATAACCACCGCTTTGTCCGCTATACCCGCCAGGATTCGAATGCGTTCAGAGTTCATAGGCTACAATGGCACGAATTCGATATCCATATTCAGGGCGAAGTGTCCCAACCCTAAAAAGATATTAGAGAGTTAAAGAAGGCGCAGCGGAGCGGGCCCGGTTCGACTTGTAAGTTTATAATTTTAAGGTATAGAGTACAGCGCCCTCTCCCCTACCAACCCTTATTGCTTTTTGTTAAGACATTTCCCCAATCAATCAAAAATTTCTCATATTCTATTGACCTCATCATCTTCCCTACCTACCCCTATTGCCTTTTTTTATGCGAATTATGGCGCTTGAAATTTTTTAAACCGATTTTTTTTTGTTATCTCTTATTTCTGGCCACATTAAAGTGCAACATTAAACTTGAGCACGGGTCAATGATAACTTCATATCAAGTTACCACACCAACCAGACGCAACCAAAAAAAAAAATCCTACTTTAAAAACTTTCAGAAGGGAAAAAATGAACACCATATCCAAGTTCAGTCACCCTAATCGCATAACAACATGAAGAAAAAAAAGCAAAAAAAAAAAACAGAACGACAAAATAAAATCGGACATAAATTCTCCATAAATTATATGACATTCATATCAAATTCTACTTAACCTTACCCTTCATTTGGGAGAGGTCTTTGCAAATAAAAAAAGGAAGCAAAAAACAAACCCAAAGACGACAAATGGATGGACATAAGGACAGATGGACGGACATGCAAACATAACTTTACACTTTTCCAATGAAATTCTTAAAGTAAAATGCAGCCACAACACCAAAAAAAAAACTACAAATCGCAGAACTGTGAAATTCCATAAAATGATGCATGATGGTTGAATGAAGATGCCTCCTGCTCCACCTTCTCAGTGGCTGGGTTGGGTGTTACACTGGGGCGGCCTGGTTGCCTGGTGTTGCATGCATGGTGGCGTTGGTTTTAACGATGTCGGTGGCATGATTTCGTTTGAGTTTTTTTGTTTGTTTTGTTTTTGGAGTAAAACATGCTCAAAACATGCGTTTTCCAGTGCGATAAAAGCCAGCCAGACAGCCAGAGCCACTCCTTTCTTCATGTGAGATCTGAAACCGGTGCTAGTGTTGATGCACTACAGCTAGGCAGCTGTGGCCAGACATTAAAGCTTTTCTGTTTTAAAATTTCAAGCGAAGCGTAAAGGAAGTAAACTGCCAACATTGAGGAGATGATAATAAAATAAATATAAAAAAAATAAATAAATTTTTAAGAAAATCTTATGCGATTTGAACATTTTATGGGAATTTATAGTGTCTGAGGCGCCAAAGCATGGCATAGCAACAGCAAACAAAAATTTGTTATATAAACTCTAGAGAAAAAGATGGACCATTGCAGAGGCTGTTGGGCAAATGGCTAATATTTTTCAAAATCTTTTCGATGGTGGGGTTTTTTTATGGAAAATTTGGTCAAAAGTTTATTCCCTAGAAATTTTTGTCATATTTTATTCTTTAGAAAATTTTGTTAAAATTTTGAAAAAAAAAATTAATTTCTATGGAAAATTTTGTCTAATTTTTTATAAAAAAAAAGTTTGTATATTTTTTTTTCTTAAGAAAAAATGTCAAAATTTTATTTTTATAAAAACTAGCTAGGCAGGGCTCGCTCCGCTGCGTCTTCTTTAACTCTCTAATATCCTTTTAGGGTGGGAACACTTCGCCCTGAATGTGCATAACGTGCTACTGCAGCCTATGTCCGCCTTTGACGCTGAACGCTTGCGTTCGAATCCTGGCGGGATTTCGGACTAAATTTAAAGAAGTGGTTATCCCCTCTTAATGCTGGCGACATTTGCGAGGTATCATGCCTTGTATGGTCATGTAGAACTTTGTGCCCCATATTATCATGGTCGGTAAGCACGAACCGTTTGGAGGGTGTCTTGGAGGCTGGGGCGGCCACCGGCACTTTGCCCTGAAAATATATATCAAATTCGTTCTTTACTCCCACATACCGTTGATTTGAGCTCCATATTGCTATAGTCGTAAATAAAGTTCAGTTTAAGGGGTGATTTGGGGCGTACCCCCAAAATTGAATGTTAAATTCGTTTTCCAATCTCTAAATACCTTTCATTTGAGTCCCATATTGCCATAATGGGTTAATTTACCAATAGCGCCATCTTGGGGTTAAGGCGGCCCGTTGGGTACTTGGACCCAAAATTATATACGATATTCATTTTCTAGTCTCCAATACCTTTCATTTGATAATACCCATATTGTGGGTATCTGTCCTCTTTTGGTTTTAGGTGGCGTTTTGGGTGTAAGGGGGAGAGTCAGCCACCATCCGATATCTAAAAATTATATAACCTATGTTTTCTTTTTTTAATTTCACGGAACAAACAAACAAACCGAGTCTCATAAAGTCAGGATGGGTCATATGCCCATTTGGGTCGTTTTTGGGGGGTGGGGTGACCCCATACACTTCGATCTGATTTTGTATGCCAGATTCGTAATCTACTCCCAGATACCTTTCATTTAAGCCCCATATTGATATGGAAGACCAATTTGTCTGTTTTTAGACATTTCGGGGTTAGGGTGACTTTTTGGGTACCCAATTTTTAATACCATATTCGTATTCTACTCTCCAATACCTTCCATTTGATATCCATATTGTCTTTATCGGTCCACTTGTGATTTTGGGTGGTATTTTAGGGTAAAGGGGAGAGTCCGCCCCCGTTCCGATATCAACAAATTATAAAGCATATTTCTTCTTCCTGACCATATTCGTAATCTACTCCCGAATACCTTTCATTTGAGTCGCATATTGTCATGATCGTGAAATAAACCTATTTGAAACCTAGGTTTTGGGGCTGGGGCGGCGCCCCAGGTACTTGGACCCAACTTTAATTATGAAAATCGTACTCTACTCTTGAATACCTTTTTTGAATCGCGTATTGTCCTGATCGGTCCACTTTTATTTTTGGGTAGTACTTTTGGGGTAAGGGGGAGGGTCCGCCCCCCTCCCGATAACAAAAAATTTTATAGCCTATATTTTCTTCTAGACCAACCTACACAATCTGTGAAAATTTCAAGGTAATCGGTTCAGCCGTGTTTGACTCTATACGGATTAAAAAGAAAATTTTTTCCGGCGTGAACAGCAGAAAAATTTCAGGGTTGGTTATCCAGTAATACTAATTCTGGCTATATTTGTGATGTATCCTGCCATGTTGAAACTTCTCTGGCAAGTGATGTCGCTATGCGGCACGCCGTTCAGACTCGGCATAAAAAAGGAGGTTCATTAAACATTAATCGGACTGCACTCATTGAAATGAGAGAAGTATCCCCTGTTCCTAAGTGGAATGTTCATGGCAAATTTAGAATTAGTTAGAAAATTTTGTCAATAATAATTTTTTTAAATTTGTTAAAACTGTAGTTTCTGAACCACATTTTATTTCCATATAAAATTTTATTCCTATAAAAATTTTAATTTTGTAATTTTTTTAATTTTGTAAAATTAATGTTGGCAAAATTATAATTCAATAATAAAATTTTTCAAAAACTTTATTTCATTAAAATTTTTTTGAAAAATGTTGTTTCAGTAAAAATTTGATCAAAATTGTATGTTCTAAAAATTTTTTTTTCAATTGTCATTCTGTAATATTATTGTCAACATTTTATTTCATAGTTGTGAAACGACTTGGCAACAACGCGTATGTTGGCAACACCAACGACTATATCCAAAGACATCCAATATGAACAGATGTCGTTAGTAATAATGGGCCCAATCTTTCAGTTGTATTTTAGTTAGAAGTGGTGGTCAACAGATGTCGTTGGTCATAATGGACCCAATCTTTTTTTTTTGCAATTTTTCTAAAATTTGATATTTGAACTGCAATTTTGCAAATTCTCCGAAAATTTTTGGCAACCTAAAGAATTTTCATGAAAATATGGCAACATTTTCAGAAAGAAATATGCTAGAGAAGAGAACTTTGAGAGCGACGCTGCCAAAATAGAATAGATTCTATTTCAACGTCATGACGCTAGACTCTGACTCTAGCCGCGCCGTTTTTATGCTTTATCATATAAAATGCATGTAAATCAACTTGACGCTGACTCTTGACACTTTGATTGGGTTTAGACTCTGACACACCACGTTGAGTGGATGGTCTCTCGTGGGGTCACTTAAAATAAAAAGCGTCGGTCTTGGCTTGTACTTGAATGGCCAACGAACATAGCACTCTGAATAGATTGGTTCTTTTCTAGTCCGCGAACGGACAATTAAAAAATCGGAAAAATCAATTTTGAGATATTTTAAACATACACCTAATATGGTTGAACAGTCTTCTAACCAAAGACGAAAGGCGTCTCATAGTGGTTGGTGTGTGTTGCTATCTCTGGCATTTGCAAAGAAAATCTTTGATAATTGAGCTCGTCTCGAAAAAGGAACAAACAAAAATTGTGAAATTTAATGATATTCGCCATAACAGCAAAAAGCTTGAAAATTTAAATATTTGTCATTCGTAGGCCATAAAAAACATTTTTGGTAATTTTTATCATGATTGGGCGCTTCCCTGAATTGATCTCCATTTTGAATGTAAAATACCCCACTGTGCATCGGTTCTCCCCCACAACTAAAATTAAATAGCCTCGGCCACCGCTAGTACATAAATGAGCTACGTCTTGCGAACATCCTGTATTGTTGGCAAAGCAATTTTCGCCATGAACAAACCACGTTGAACACATCGGTTTCCAACCAATAACCAAAACTAAGCAAAATCGGGTACGGATAGTACGCTTGCAAATCATTGAATTTTATTACCAAAATCAGTGTTCGGTTCGAAATGTGTTCATTCACCGTAACGTTGCGTCCAACAGCATCTTTGAAAAAATACGGTCCAATGATTCCACCAGCGTACAAACCACACCAAACAGTGCATTTTTCGGGATGCATGGGCAGTTCTTGAACGGCTTCTGGTTGCTCTTCACTCCAAATGCGGCAATTTTGCTTATTTACGTAGCCATTCAACCAGAAATGAGCCTCATCGCTGAACAAAATTTGTCAAAATTTGAACACATTTCGAATCGAACACTGATTTTGGTAATAAAATTCAATGATTTGCAAGCGTTGCTCGTTAGTAAGTCTATTCATGATGAAATGTCAAAGCATACTGAGCATCTTTCTCTTTGACACCATGTCTGCAATCCCACGTGATCTGTCAAATACTAATGCATGAAAATCCTAACCTCAAAAAAATCACCCTTTATTTAGAATGGGGACCACTTGAGAGCGACTAACATTGTTGGCAACGCCAATTTTTTGAGAAGAACAACCGCTGTACAGTACATATGTTCTTATCCGATCACCGAAATTAAGCAACAATGAGCGCAGCTAGTACTTAGATGGGGGACCACCAATAACATGTTTGGCGTCACCCTCTCTCTCTCTTTTGAATATTGAAATTAAGCATCATCAAGTGCTGTTTGTACATATTGTAGGAGGGGGACCGTTCGAATATTTGAGAGAACATTAAAGAAATGTTAACGGTAGTTATCTCCTCAAGGAGGCTGGCAACATTTAAATGAATTCCTGCTATTTAAATCGTTTAAATAAAGAGGCACGCCATTAAGAATGTTAAAACTATTTTAATAGCAATTAATATTATAATAATTAAATACCTTAACAAAAATAATTATTATTTAACTCAAATTTAATATTGTTTTATTAATTGTGCTACATTTTTTCATTATTTCTGAATTAATGTTTCATTTTTCTCTTTTTTTTTTAGGTAAGTTTTTCAGATCCATAATGTCTTTTCAATTGTTTTTATCTGTAAGTAATAAACAATTTCTTTTACTATGCAGCCGATTATTTACAATGTCTATTAGACTGTTTTCTGTAGAAAGTATTAAAATTATAAGTTATAAAGTGGGTTTCAATGAAAATTCATATAATTTTTTATTTTAAGATTTTGCTGTGGTCTTCAGTCTGAACATTGCATTAGGAAACATGGGCAAAAATCTCGCATATCATTGAGTGCTGTTCGATTCAAGTTTAAGCTCAGTGATAATAATATACATCTCATAAAAATTTCAGTGCTTTCAATATTTTTTTCTACTTAATTTAGTTTCAGTAAAACGAAAATACTAAAATAAAAGCCAAAGTATAAGCTGCGGTTAACATACAAAGGTTCATCGTCATCGCCTGCACAGAGGGCACTGTGGGGTATTTGGCCCTCGTAACGACGCTTCCGATATAGTAATCGATTTTTGATTTACGACAAAATATACAAAATGCGATGCCGATATTCGAAATTACAGCATTATTTATCGATAACTACTATCTCCACAATTGCTCCAAAATTAAACTTTTTCAAAGTTCCTTTGAAAAGTAAAGAAAGGAATAGTTCAAGTCAAAGAATGTATTTCTTTTTTTATATAGAGCCTTCATCTTCAGGTACTCAGCAACCTAAAAAAATAGTTTACTCTACAATTGTTTTATGCCCAACCCCATAGGATGGACGTATACTAATCTAGCCATTTCATTTGTAAAACCTCGAAATATTGATCTGCGACCGCATAATGTATATATATTCTGGATCGTCTCGACAATCTGATTCGATCTAGCCATGTCCGTCCGTCGGTCTGTCGATATCATGACAACGGTCGAACGCGTCAAGTTAGTAGCTTGAAATTTTGTACAAATACTTTATATTGATGTAGGTCGTTGGGGATTGCAAATGGGCCATAACGGTTCAGATTTAGATATAGCTCTGATATAAACCCCTTGAGCCCCTGGAAGCCGCAATTTTTGTCCGATTTGGCTGAAATTTTACATATAGCGTTCTGTTATGACTTCCAACAACTGTGTAAAGTACCGTCCAAATCGGTCGATAACCTGATATAGCTCCCATATAAACTTTGGCTGTAATATATCACGGGGTATTTTGGTATCACTTCCAATATCTGTGCTAAGTATTGTTTAAATCGGTTCATAACCTGGTATAGCTGCCATATAAACCGATCTCGGATCTTGACTTCTTGAGCCTCTAGAGGGCGCAATTCTCATCCGAATTGGCGGAAATTTTGTACAACGGCTTCTCCTATGGCCTTCAACATACGTGTTCAATATGGATCGATATCTGAATCGATTTATAGCTTGATACAGCTCCCATATAAACCGATCTCCCGATTTTGTTTCTTGAGTCCCTACAAGGCACAATTCCTATCCGAATGGACTGAAATATTACACAATGACATCTACTATATTCTTCAATATTCAATTCATTTATGGTTCGAATCGAACTTGATATAGCTTCAATAGCATAACAGTTCTTATTTATTATTCTTTGTTTGCCTTAAAAGAGATACCGCGCAAAGAACTTGACAAATGCTGTCCATGGTGGAGGGTATATAAGATTCGTCCCGCCCGAACTTAGCACGCTCTTACTTGTTTTGTTTTGAAATTTATTTTTAATTTTAAGTCAATTTTTAAATAAAACGTCAAATTAAAGGAATTTCTACACAAACAATTTTACTACACCTCCAACCTACTAAGGGTACCACTAACTAAAACAACTATTATAACTAAACTATAACTAACAACAACATACTAAACTTTGCTCGAGAATATTCTCCTTTAGCCTTTATTTTTTTCGTAATTGATTTTTGAGCCAATTTTTAAATAAAATGTGAAATTAAAAGAATTTATACATAAACAATTTTCACCTCCAACCTACTAAAGCTACCACTAACTAAACCAACTATTATAACTAAACTATAACTAACAACAAATCACTTTTGCAATCAGCTGAGTTCTTCACCACACAAACTATTCGAGAGCATTTTTATGTCTTTTCACTCAATTATATCAAAGACTCTCCCTCTCTCTCACTTTTGCTCAGTTGCTCTTATTGTGTCTAATTTAAGAGTTTTATGCTTATCTCAAAGTGTGGTTACTGACTGCTACTAAAAAAAGGCTGACCAGACAGCAATCATGTACGCTATATGACAAACAAGTTGTAAGGTCCAAACGAACACATAACGACGATGGTTCAACTCGGACATTAGCAGTGACGGCAGCGTCTTTCATCGCAGCAGAAGCAGCAGCCAGCACAAGCTACGGAACTTGTCCCCAAAAGTAAAGCGAACGCAATCAAAACAGCCTACAACACAACCTCCAACGAAACCCCAACTGCATTCCCCTTCGCCCCCAAACCTTCCAGCAAAGGAAAAAGGTGTTTTGTTGTGTTGATTGGCAGGTTGATGATGGGTGGTAATGTAGGGAGAAGGGTAAAAGAGGGCATTTGAACTTTTGCTGATATTATAAATTCCGGCTAAAATGCGGATGAGTCATCGCTTTGTTTTAGCTTCACAAGTTGTGTAGTTTGTCTGCTTGTTTGCATAGCTGTTGTTGGTTGGCACCGTTGTTCTTGTTGTTGTTGCTGTTATTTGTGTTTCATTTCATTCATGAATGAAGTGAATTAAAATGAATGAATTTTTTTTTTTTGGTTTTTTCTTCCGTAGTGCTTTTTAAAGTGTAGTAAAAACACGGTCAATACAAGAAGAATGTCGGTTGTGGCCATATGCCGATATGCAGGCAGGTACTTGTATTGTAGTTACGTTAGTTGCTGTCATAAATTCTGTAGTACTCCACACCATGTTCACTTGAATAGTAAATAAAAAGTTTTTGTTTTGTTTTTGTATTAATGAATATGCATTGTTAAATAGTCGAGCTGAAGACAATGAGCAAATATTAGCTTTGGGAGGAAAAGATAGTAAAAGTATGCATTTTAGAAATTTTTTTGCAAAGATGTGCACTTTATACTTAGATAACTGGTTTATGGAGCAGAGTACTTACAGGCACAAAATTTATAGTGGAGGGCCCTATACTTTGCCAAAGTTGTTTGGAGACTTTGTAATTCAAATGCAAATTTGCCTATGAGCATTTTATTAAGAAACAGGGGCAAACTTGCAATGAGTAATGTCCGTTTCAAGTTTAAGCTCAATGATAGGGGGCCTCTTTTTTATAGCTGAGTCCGAATGGAGTGCCGCAATGCGAGGCCTCTTAAAGAAGAAGTGTTTACCTGGCTCCATGCATGGCATAGCACCTCACAAATGTCGCCAGCATTAGGAAGGGAAAACCAGCGCTGAATATTTTTTCTGATGTTCTAGACGGGATTCGAACACAGGCGTTCAGGCGGATATGCTAACCTCTGTGCAACGATGGACTTCTTTTTAATTCAATGTCCCAAATTTCGTCGAAAACAGATGAATAATAAGTTTTCTGTGACTTAAGATATGGGACTATATCGTAAAGTTGAGCTATGAATGCCGTACTTAGCTCAGATATTGTAGTCGTGAAAATAAGGAACTACCATTATCAATAATCTCCTAAATAGAGCTGGCAAAATATCGATGGCACTATCGATATTTAATTTTTTGACTGAATATCGATTAATATTTTTCCGATGGATACTATCGGAAAAGTCAAATTTTTTGCAAAATTACTCTTATACACCCTCCATACCCTGGGACGACTCTTATATACCCTACACCATGGATCGCATTTGTCGTGTTCTTTGCGCGGTATCTCTTTTTAGGCGAACAAAGAATAATGGAAAATATTAGTTATGCTATTGGAGATATATCAAGTTATAGTCCGATTCGGACCATAAGTGAATGTTGAAGACCATAGTGGAAGTCATTAGGTAATTTTTCAGTCCATTCGGATAAGAATTACGCCTTATAAGAGCTCAACAAGCATAATCGGGAGATCAGTTTATATGGGAGCTGTATAAGGCTACAGATCGATTAAGACCATATTGGACACGTATGTTGAATGTCATGGGGGAAGCTGTTGTACAAAATTTCAGCAAAATTGGATAAGAATAGCGCCCTCTAGAGGCTTAAGAAGTCAAGATCCCAGATCGGCTAATATGGCAGATATATCAGGTTATGTATCGATTTGAACCATATTCAACCCAATTTTTGGAAGTCATAACAAAATACTTCATGTTATATTTCCGCCAAATCGGATATGAATTGCGCCCCCTCTAGTGGTTCAGGAAGTCAATATCGGTTTATATGGGGACATTACTGGTGAATTTGGTAGAAATCGGTTCAGGTATAGATATAGCTCCTATATATATCTATCGCCTAATTTCAATTTCTTCAGCCTTTGCAAAGCCATGTATCAACCGATATTCCCGGTCTTCAATTTAGCCAAGCCGAATTGGGGTTTCTATAGGCAAACTTCAATTCAGCCAAGCTGAATTGGGTTTTCTTTAGGAAAACTTAAATTCAGCCCAGCTGAATTGGGTTTTCTTTAGGAAAACTTAAATTCATCCCAGCTGAATTGGGTTTTCTTTAGGAAAACTTAGCTTAGCTGAATTGGGTTTTCTATAGGAAAACTTAAATTCAGCCTAGCTGAATTGGGTTTTCTATAGGAAAACTTAAATTCAGCCTAGCTGAATTGGGTTTTCTATAGGAAAACTTAAATTCAGCCTAGCTGAATTGGGTTTTCTATAGGAAAACTTAAATTCAGCCTAGCTGAATTGGGTTTTCTATAGGAAAACTTAAATTCAGCCCAGCTGAATTGGGTTTTCTATAGGAAAACTTAAATTCAGCCTAGCTGAAATGGGTTTTCTATAGGAAAACTTAAATTCAGCCTAGCTGAATTGGGTTTTCTATAGGAAAACTTAAATTCAGCCTAGCTGAATTGGGTTTTCTATAGGAAAACTTCAATTCAGCCTAGCTGAATTGGGTTTTCTATAGGAAAACTTAAATTCAGCCCAGCTGAATTGGGTTTTCTTTAGGAAAACTTCAATTCAGCCTAGCTGAATTGGGTTTTCTTTAGAAAAACTTAAATTCAGCCTAGCTGAATTGGGTTTTCTATAGGAAAACTTAAATTCAGCCTAGCTGAATTGGGTTTTCTATAGGAAAACTTAAATTCAGCCTAGCTGAATTGGGGTTTCTATAGGAAAACTTAAATTCAGCCTAGCTGAATTGGGTTTTCTATAGGAAAACTTAAATTCAGCCTAGCTGAATTGGGTTTTCTATAGGAAAACATAAATTCAGCCTAGCTGAATTGGGTTTTCTATAGGAAAACATAAATTCAGCCTAGCTGAATTGGGTTTTCTATAGGAAAACTTAAATTCAGCCTAGCTAAATTGGGTTTTCTATAGGAAATCTTAAATTCAGCCTAGCTGAATTGGGTTTTCTATAGGAAAACTTAAATTCAGCCTAGCTGAATTGGGTTTTCTATAGGAAAACTTAAATTCAGCCTAGCTGAATAGGGTTTTCTATAGGAAAACTTAAATTCAGCCTAGCCGAATTGGGTTTTCTATAGGAAAACTTAAATTCAGCCTAGCTGAATAGGGTTTTCTATAGGAAAACTTCAATTCAGCCTAGCTGAATTGGGTTTTCTATAGGAAAACTTCAATTCAGCCTAGCTGAATTGGGTTTTCTATAGGAAAACTTCAATTTAGCCTAGCTGAATTGGGTTTTCTATAGGAAAACTTCAATTCAGCCTAGCTGAATTGGGTTTTCTATAGGAAAACTTCAATTCAGCCTAGCTGAATTGGGTTTTCTATAGGAAAACTTCAATTCAGCCTAGCTGAATTGGGTTTTCTATAGGAAAACTTCAATTCAGCCTAGCTGAATTGGGTTTTCTATAGGAAAACTTCAATTCAGCCTAGCTGAATTGGGTTTTCTATAGGAAAACTTCAATTCAGCCTAGCTGAATTGGGTTTTCTATAGGAAAACTTAAATTCAGCCTAGCTGAATTGGGTTTTCTATAGGAAAACTTAAATTCAGCCTAGCTGAATTGGGTTTTCCATAGGAAAACTTAAATTCAGCCTAGCTGAATTGGGTTTTCTATAGGAAAACTTAAATTCAGCCTAGCTGAATTGGGTTTTCTATAGGAAAACTTAAATTCAGCCTAGCTGAATTGGGTTTTCTATAGGAAAACTTAAATTCAGCCTAGCTGAATTGGGTTTTCTATAGGAAAACTTAAATTCAGCCTAGCTGAATTGGGTTTTCAATAGGAAAACTTCAAGTCAACCTAGCTGAATTGGGTTTTCTATAGGAAAACTTAAATTCATCCTAGCTGAATTGGGTTTTCTATAGGAAAACTTCAATTCAGCCTCGCTGAATTGGGGTTTCTATGGGAAAACTTAAATTCAGCCTAGCTGAATTGGGTTTTCTATAGGAAAACTTAAATTCAGCCTAGCTGAATTGGGTTTTCTTTAAGAAAACTTCAATTCAGCCTAGCTGAATTGGGTTTTTTTTAGGAAAACTTCAATTCAGCCCAGCTGAATTGGGTTTTCTTTAGGAAAACTTCAATTCAACCTAGCAAAATTAGGTTTTCTATAGATAAACTTTAATTTTTGGGTTTTTCTCACTCCAACTCCCAACTAAGCATTGGAATTTCCTGCATGTCACCACTTCCTAGTTGTTTGTCTCTGTAGTCTTTTAATAAATATTTGTTTTGGATAACGTTTATGGCCCATTTGTCGTTAATATTTGCTCGTTTCCTTTGTTGTATAGTTCTTTGGGTAAACATTTATTTCATAATATTTCTTTTTTTTATTTTGGCTTATTTTAGTTGCCAATATTTGCAATAGTCGGTTCTGTGCAGATTTCGTATAAAAGGTTTTTGGCTAAAACGACTAAATTGTGTACTTCCCCTCAAATACAACTAAAGATACAATCCCCATGTATGACCATGGATGGCATATAGCGACCAAACATTCGCTTGTCAATTTGCAGTTGAGTTGATAAGTTTTTATTGCTCCATTCATCGTTGTATGTTCGTTCATTGGTTCGTTCTCATTTTATCGAAAACATTGAATGAGGAATAAAAAACGCTTTTTCTTGGAAATCTGCTGTTGTCGTGCTCATTGGCTAAATGGACTACTGGCTGACTACACTCAGGTTGTTGGTTTGTTCAATGGTCTGACCATTCTTCAAACCGTCTGTTCCTTAGTTTTTTTTTCTTGATTGTAGCTGGCCGTATGATTTTTTTTTTATTTCCACGTTCAAAATCATTGGCACCCATTGTATGAGCACGTCGTCAAGTCTGTTTCGCCTGCAACAGTGGTGGCGTTTAAATGTCATTCCGTTTTTTCTTTGTAGTCCCCAGCGCTCAGTTTTTTTGGGGGGAATTTCCGTTTTTCCTTGTTTTATTTTTTTCTCTCTTACATTGGTATGTTTATGGTGGTTTTATGGATTTATAATTTATTAACAAGAAATGGGCAATTGTAAATTGTTAATAATTTTAGCAGGCCTGACATTTCTGGGAACATATCGAAAGTGGTAGAAAATTCCTATACTCAACTTTTGTTGCTGATTCTCTTGACATTTATAAAGGATTTCCTATAATAATTGAATGTGTTTTATAAGGGAAGTTTATTTGTGTTGCAAGTGAAGTAAAATGTCATGGCTTTTAATACTCCACGCATCTTAACAAGCTTTGTATATAAGGTTGGATAGATTTGTGACACAAAAAATAAAGATGCCATATTTAGTCAGATAATAAAATTGGCAGTTGGGCCTGTGACCCCAACATTTCCCAATTCTCTTAAAATCGATTGAAAAATATTCCTTCCCTCTATAAACCGTAATGT
Source organism: Stomoxys calcitrans (assembly GCF_963082655.1). Taxonomy (NCBI): domain Eukaryota; kingdom Metazoa; phylum Arthropoda; class Insecta; order Diptera; family Muscidae; genus Stomoxys; species Stomoxys calcitrans. The sequence goes on from NC_081553.1 coordinate 56,232,978, forward strand.
TTGCCACAACTCCAATAAAACCAAACGTTTGGCAACCCTTTTTCTTTAGACTTTCATTCTACGACTTCCCCCTACACCACAAAATAAGCCACTCGTATAGGCGATATTAATACTTTTGGTTAACAACCTCAGAATCTGATTAACAATAGCACACAAGGGGTTTCTATAAATATTAAGACGAATCTTTAGCATTTTGAAAAAAATACCCCCCCCCCCCCCCCCCCCCCAAAATCAAGAATCAACTTTGAAATAATGAAAACTCATAAATCCACCACACCACACAAAACTACCACCCCTACTAACAGCATTAGAGGTTTTTCTGGCGATCCAAGGCCCAATAGTGACCACAAAACTCTTTTTGTTGAAAGCTAGAGCGAGTGCCAATTTTAGAACGAGATGAAGAAAACCCGCATGTTTGGTGGTTTTACAACAAATACCCTTGTAATTATATCGTAACCATTAGAATATGCTGATTTCTATGGAAGAGGTTTTTTTGTTCTAGTAAATGGCTAATTTTAGTATTGACGCTGAGATTATACTTTGACCATAGACACTAGAATGTGTGTGATCTCTCTCTCTCTCTCTCTCTCTTTTACTCACATGGAGAAGGGTGATAGAATGCAAGTCAACATTATTTATAAATAGAAAAATAACTCTGATAAGATTTTGCGTTTTCTAAGCATCAACGAGTCACTTATAACTATATCTCCCCCACCCCACCCACTAGGGTGTGGTTACAACAGCTTTAGTTTTTTTGTTCACTGCATTTATAAAAACTGATATTATATTCATATAAAATGGATGGATGGATGGATTATATTCATATAAAATGGATGAACAGAATTCAAATTAGTTAAACATTTTAATTGTGAAAAGTAAGATTTTATAAAATGAGAATAAACTACAATAGTAAAAGTGTGCTAAGTTCGGTCGGGCCGAATCTTGGGAACCCACCACCATGGATCCTGCTTAAATATGGGAGCTATATGTAGTTATAGGCCGAATTGGACGCGTACTTGACGCAGTTGTTGAGAGTCATAACAGAACCCTACATGCAAAATTTCAGCCAAATCGGATAAAAATCGGGCGATCGGTTTATATGGGACCTATATCGGGTTATAAACCGATTTGATCCGTACTTGGCACAGTAGTTGGAAGTCAAGTCATCAGCCAAATCGGATGAAAAATGCAGCTTCCAGGGGCTCAAGAAGTCAAATCGGGAGATCGGTTTATATGGGAGATATATTAGATTCTTGACCGATTTGGACCGTATTTGGCACAGTAGTTGGAAGTCATAATTGAACACCATGTGCAAAATTTCAGCTAAATCGGACAAAAATTGCGACTTCTAGATGCTCAGGAAGCCAAATCGGAAGATCGGTTTATATGGGAGCTATATCAGGTTATAGACCGATTCGGACCGTACTCGGCTCCGTTGTTGGAAGTCATAACAGAATACTATGTGCAAAATTTCTGCCAAATCGGATGAAAGTTGAGGCTTCCAGGGGCTCAAGAAGTCAAATCGGGAGATCGGTTTATATGGGAGCTATATCAGATTCTTGACCGATTTGGATCGTACTTGACACAGTAGTTGGAAGTCATAACAGAACACCGCATGCAAAATTTTAGCCAAATCGGATGAAAACTTAGGGATCTAGGGGTTTAAGAAGTCAAATCTGGAGATCGGATTATATTAAAGCTATATCATGTTATAGACCGATTTGAACCGTACTTGGTACAGTTATTGAAAGTCGTAACAGAATACTATGTCCAAAATTTCAGCCAAATCGGATGAAAAATGCAGCTTTCAGGGGCTCAAGAAGTCAAATCGGGAGATCGGTTTATATGGGAGATATATCAGATTCTTGACAGATTGACCGTACTTGACACATTTGTTGGAAGTCATAACAAAAAACCGCATGCAACATTTCAACCAAATCGGACAAAAATTACAGCTTCCCGGGGCTCAAGAAGTCAAATCGGGAGATCGGTTTATATAGAAACTACATCTAAATCTGAACCGATATGCCCCATTTGCAATCTTCAACGACCTACATCAATATTAAGTATCTATGCAAGATTTTAAGCGCCTAACTTTACGCGTTCGACCGCTATCGTGTTATTGGCAGACGGGCATGGCTAGTTCGACTCAGAACGTCGAGAGGATCTAGAATATATATACTTTATGGGGTCTTAGACGAATATTTCGATGTGTTACAAACGGAATGACTAGATTAGTATACCCCCTTCCTATGGTGGTGGGTATAAAAATTAAGTTATTGGGTTGCCCAAAAAGTAATTGCGGATTTTTAATAAAACTTAGAATGAACTTTAATCAAATATACTTTTTTTACACTTTTTTTCTAAAGCAAGTTAAAAGTAACAGCTGATAACTGACAGACGAAAGAATGCAATTACAGAGTCACAAGCTGTGAAAAAATTTGTCAACGCCGACTATATGAAAAATCCGCAATTACTTTTTGGGCATCCCAATATTTAAGTAAATTTTTTCAATAAAGACTAATCAATGTAAATACTTTCTTGACCAAAAAATGCCTAAAAATCACATTTACACATTTTTATACCCTACACCACTACTGTGGTACGGGGTATTATAACTTAGCAAACTTGTTTGTAACATCTAAATGGAAGAAAGATAGATCCATAGATGAGTATACCGATCGACTCAGAATCAGTTGCTGATTCGTTTTAGCTACGTCCGTCTGTCTGTCCGTCGGTCTGTCCATGTTAATTTGTGTACAAAGTACAGGTCGCAATTCTCATCCGATCGTCTTCAAATTTGGCATAAACATTTTCCGAGGTCTAGAGACGAAGCCTGTTGAAATTGAAAAAATCGGTTCAGATTTGGATATAGTTCCCATATATATGTTCATCCAATTTGGACTAAAATTGCAATTATACCGTCTTTTGCAAATGGATTCTCACGAAATTTTGCATTAAGAATTACCTTATAGTCTCGACACAATTGGAAATCGAAACCACTTTAATGGAAATCGGTTGAGATATAGCTCCCTTATATATGTTCGTTCGCTTTGGACTAGTATTGTAATAATTTGGTCATTTGTTAACCGATTCACTTAAGAATTGGCACAATGGATTCCCCTATGACTCCCAGTATTGCCATTGAATTTAATAGACATCGGTTCAGATTTCGATATAGCTCCCACATATATATTCGTCCGATTTTGAATCACACTCAATAATTTAGTAATTTGTTAACCGATCTTCACAAAATTTGGCACGAAGGTTTCTCTTATAACTGTTCTGATGACTGATGAATTTCATAGAAATTTATTCAGTTTTAGATATAGCTCCCATATATATGTGTCTAGCGATTTTCACTTTTGAGGCCTATGCTAACGCATTTAGCAATCGATCTTCTCAAAAATTTACACTACGATTTTACCCATGGCTCCTACAATATGTAGAGATTTTGATCTACATAAAAGCAAATTTTAAATTCGACAACTAAGCCTGCATATCGAATGTGGTGTAGGGAATCAAAAGGTCGGCTTTGCCCGACTTTAGCCCATCCTTACTTGGTCTTATACTTTGTTACAAGATTACGTATATGAATTAAATGATTTATTATGAAATGAATTGCAAGCCAAATGGAAAGGTCCATTGCTTTTAAGTTTACTTTACTCTACTTCAATTGGCTATGACAGAACATTTGTTCCAGCAGCCGAACGTAGAATAGCGTTCCAAGCGCTTCGATCTTCTGCGCTCATTCTTAAATCTCTGACACCAAGTTTCGAGGTGTCTCCCACCACTTGATCTTTCCATCGGGCTTTTGGTATTCCCGGTTTGTACCACCGTGTTTGCCTTCAAAAGACTTCTTTGCTGGAGCTTCTTCATTCATTCTGACAACATGACCTAGCCAACGCAGTCGTTGGCCGTTTAGCTCATACAGCTCGTGGTTCATACGACGCCTATATTCTCCATTAACGCAAACTGTTCCATGTATTTTACGAAGAATCTTTCTCTCAAACACTTCAAACACTCCTCGTCTGCTTTCACAAGTATCCATGCCTCAGAACCATATAACAACACGATTAGTATCTGTGTCTTGTATAGTGTGAGAACATGATGTTCGGTTATTCACCACATTCGTGCCAGTATAGCAACGTTTTTGCTTGTTCGCCTCGAACTTATTTGCTATGGTGTAAGTGCCTTTTGAGAGTTGTAAGGCTTAACCTAGAGCTTGTTTTTTCAAATAAATAATAGATTCCTCAACGGGATATTTTCCATTTATTACCCATTTGATTGCAACTACGATGCGAATTTCGTTGAATTCCAGTCTTCATGGGTTGAAGTCGAGCCTCTATCTCCTATGACTTTCATTACATTGCATAAAAATGTTCGATCATTAAACTGATTTCGAAAAAGAAATCCACACATTTCAGGTGTTGTTGCAGTTTTATTTTTGGACTGGCAACATGGCGTTTGGCAAAGCCACCAGTATCATCATGACGACTTATGGTTCGATATACAAACATTTTGTCCACTTTGAGGTGTTTGAGTTCGCAAACAATAACCAGTTGTGATTTTCCTGTCAAATCGCTTTATTACGCTTGAAATCCATTACGAATTATGAGCTGTTAATAAAACAAATATCATTTCTAGTGTGACAGATATACCCGCGTGAACTTGATACCACTTCGTATGAGCTATCCTGATTATTATGATTATAATTTTTTTTTGTATATTTTGATAGTTTTAGCGATTTTAAAGATCTACCTATTGACTAATCCGCATGACATCAGTGGGTAAATGGCTTCCTCATAGTGGTTGGCAGTTTTTGTTGGTTGCAATACAAGTCATTACAAGACTTCTACACGGTGTCAAGAGTCATACTGAAATATGTATCAGATAAGAATTGTGGGAGTCATGTTAAATTTCTTTGTTAGATTGTTAACTTTTATTCATTTGATTGTGTCATAGAAACAGTGCGCTTATCTAAAAAGTAATTTTTCAAAATAGCAAACAACGAAACTAAGGCTGAAATCACAATTCGGTTGATGTAAGTGTTTAAAAATATAACGTACATTGTGTCAACAGCGTATGCCTTGGGCTCGTTTCATTTTCATTCATTCATTAATTCTCCATTTTGTTTAATTAATTATTTGTATTTTGTTGTTGTATTATTTTGTTTGTATCTTTAATACCTCTCAGGTGCAATTCTTCGCAGTGCTGCGAAATTCATTCACTTATTCATTCTGATTCAATTGATTTCACCTTCACCTTACATAGCGATAAGGCTTTCGCCTTACAAAAGAAATTTAATTTTGTGTTGTACTTGTTAATGTTGCAGACTTATAACGAAATCCCTTTCGAATCCCTTTTGCAACGGAAATGGCATATAATATTTGAATATTTTGCACATTTCCGTTTGTCAAAAGCGAAGAGAAAGCAAACCAAAATAAAGAAACAAAATAAGTTATCAAATTTCGTTATCGGCAATAAATTTGTTTTTGGCTCCTTTTGGCCATCAAGTGCGACTGAATTATTGTTAACATTAGTTTTACTACATTTACGTGGAATTCATTGATGACTGCGAGACACCAGTCAATTGAATATTTTTATCGATATTGTCAAGATATCGCTGGCAAAATGAATTTTCCATAGAAATGTTATGACAATGACATTGAAATCTTTTCATTAGAGAAAATTTTATCCAAATTTGTCTTTAAAAAGAAAGTTTTGTTTTTTGAGAAAAAATGTTCCTGTAATTTTGTCTATAGAGAGTTTTGGGAAAATTTTATTGGAAAAATTGTATCCAACAACAAGAATCTTAAATTCAAATCTTGGTTTTGTAAACTAGGGGGAACGCCCGACCCCATAACCCCATCGAGCGGACATGTTGACTAATTGGAACGAAATGGGACTCAAATGAAAGGTAAATGACAGTAGAATACATATTCGGCATTCAAATTTGAGGTCATGTATCAAAGGACTGCCCGATCAGGAAAATATTTCATTTAAATTTTATTTAAGAAAATTTTAATTAAAAATTTTTCTTTAGAGAAAATTTCATTGCTATTTTTTAAGAGAACATTAGACAAAAATTCACCAACATTTTGTCTTTCCCGAAAATTTAACTGAAAATTTTTCTTTAGTGAAAATTTTACTGAAATTTCGTCTTTAGAAAAAATTTCACTAATAATTTGTCTTTTCCGAAAATTTCACTGACAATTTTTTTTCTATGGTGAAAATTTCACTAAAATTTTTCATTTAGTATAAATTTTACTAAATTTTTTCTTTAAAGAAAATTTTACCGAAATTTTGTCTTTGGAGAAATTTTACTGAAATTTTGTCTTTAGAGAAAATCTCATTGAAATTTTTAGTGAAAATTTCACTGAAATTTTGACTTTAGAGAAAATTTTACTAAAATTTAGTTTTAAAAAAAAACTTCAGTAAAATTTTGCCGTCATTTTGTTTTAAGAAAAGATTTCACAGAAATTAAGTATGTGGAGAAATTTCACTGAAATTTTACGTTCAAACGAAATTTAAGAGAAAATTTCGCTGAGATTTCGTGTATAGAAAAAATTTCACTGAAATTTTGCTTTTAAAGAAAATTTCATTGAAATTTTGCCTTTAAAGAAAATTTCATTGAAATTTTGTCTTAATAAAAAATTTCAATAAAATTTTGCCTTTAGGGAAAATTTCACTGAAATTTTGTCTTTTAATGGAATTTAGTCTTAAGAGAATTTTTCACTGATATTTCGTGTTTAGAGAAAATTTCACTGAAATTTTGAGTTTAGAGAAATCACTGAAATTTTGTCTTTAGAGAAAATTTCACTGATATATTGTCTTTAGATAAAATTTCACTAAATTTTGTGTTTACTGAAAGTTTCTCTAAAATTTTGTTTTGGATAAAATTTCACTGAAATTTTGTCTTCACTGAAAGTTTCTCTAAAATTTTGTCTTAAGAGAAACTTTCACTGAAATTTTGTCTTAAGAGAAACTTTCACTGAAATTTTGTCTTAAAAGAAAATTTCACTCAAATTTTTTCTTTAGAGAAAATTTCACTGAAATTTTGTCTTAAGAGAAAATTTTACTATTTTGTCTTTAGAGAAAATTTCACTGAAATTTTGTCTTTAGAGAAAATTTCACTGAAATTTTGTCTTTAGAAAAAAATTTCACTGAAATTTTGTCTTTAGAGAAAATTTTACTGAAATGTTGTCTTTAGAGAAAATTTCACTGAAATTTTGTCTTTAGAGAAAATTTCACTGAAATTTTGTCTTTAGAGAAAATTTCACTGAAATTTTGTCTTTAGAGAAAATTTCACTGAAATTTTGTCTTTAGAGAAAATTTCAATAAAATTTTATCTTTAGAGAAAATTTCACTGAAATTTTGTCTTTAGAGAAAATTTCACTGAAATTTTGTCTTTAGAGAAAATTTCAATGAAATTTTGTCTTTAGAGAAAATTTCACATTTTGTTTTTTAGAGAAAATTTCACTAAAATTTTAATTTTTGAGGAAATTTCACTGAAATTTTGGTTTTTGAGGAAATTTCTCTGGATTTTTGTCATTTGAGGAAATTTCTCTGGATTTTTGTCATTAGGGAAAATTTTACTGGAACATTTTACTGACATTTCGTCTGAGGATGAGGGTATACTAATTTCGTCATTCTATTTGTAACTCCTCGAAATATTCGTCTATGTCCCCATTATGTAAAGGGTGATTTTTTTGAGGTTAGGATTTTCATGCATTAGTATTTGACAGATCACGTGGGATTTCAGACATGGTGTCAAAGAGAAAGATGCTCAGTATGCTTTGACATTTCATCATGAATAGACTTACTAACGAGCAACGCTTGCAAATCATTGAATTTTATTACCAAAATCAGTGTTCGGTTCGAAATGTGTTCATTCACCGTAACGTTGCGTCCAACAGCATCTTTGAAAAAATACGGTCCAATGATTCCACCAGCGTACAAACCACACCAAACAGTGCATTTTTCGGGATGCATGGGCAGTTCTTGAACGGCTTCTGGTTGCTCTTCACTCCAAATGCGACAATTTTGCTTATTTACGTAGCCATTCAACCAGAAATGACCCTCATCGCTGAACGGTGAATGAACACATTTCGAACCGAACACTGATTTTGGTAATAAAATTCAATGATTTGCAAGCGTTGCTCGTTAGTAAGTCTATTCATGATGAAATGTCAAAGCATACTGAGCATCTTTCTCTTTGACACCATGTCTGAAATCCCACGTGATCTGTCAAATACTAATGCATGAAAATCCTAACCTCAAAAAATCACCCTTTATATATATTCTCGATCGACATGACATTTGCCGTCGTCCGTCCGTCTGTCAAAAGCACGCCAACTTTGGAAGGAGTAAAGCTAGCCGCTTGAAATTTTGCGCTACTACTCTTATTTGTGCAGGTCGGTTGGGATTGTAAATGGGCCATATAGGTCTATATTTTGATATAACTGCTATATAAACGGATCTTGGATCTTGACTTCTTGAGCCACTAGAGGGCGCAATTAGCATCAGATTTGGCTGAAATTCCGCATGAGGTGTTTTGTTATGATTTCCAATAACTGTGCTTGGTATGGGTCAAATCGGTCTATAACCTGATGTAGCTGTCATATAAACAGGCGCAATTCTTATGCGATTTGGCTAAAATTTTGCATGAGATGTTTTGTTATGACTTCCATCAACAGTGCAAAGCATGGTTCAAATCGGTCTATAACCTGATATAGCTGTCATATAAGCCAATCTGGGGTCTTGACTTCTTGAGCCACTAGAGGGAGCAATTGTTATCCGATTTTTCTACTTGAGCCACTAGGGCGCCCAATTCTCATCCGATTTGGCTGAAATTTTGCATGAGGTGTTTTGTTATAACTTTTAACAACTGTGCCAAGTATAGTTTAAATCGGTCCATGACCTGATATAGCTGCTATATAAACCGATCTGGGATCTTGCCTTTTTTTGGCCTCTAGAGGGCGGAATACTTATTTGATTTGGCTGAAATTTTGTACAATGGCTTTTCCTTTGACCTCTAACATACGTGTCAAATATGGTCTAAATCGGTCTGTGACCTGATATAACTCTCCTATAAACCGTTCTCCCTATGTTACTTCTTCGATTTAGCTGAAATTTTACGCAATGACTTCTAGTGTGGCCTTCAACATTCAATTCAAAAAGATACCGTGCATACAACTCGACGAATGCTACCCATGGTAGAGGGTATATAAGATTCGGCCCGGCCGAACTTTGCACGATTTTTCTTGTTTGTCGATTGTTTAGATTTGGTACCAGCCCTCAATGGGTTAATTTCGCTCTTATCAAATATTGAATTCCTAGTATTGACTTTTGCAAAGCAAAACACTTGTTTTTTGTATACTAATCCTATAACACACAGGTAATTGCTATTCCCATATGCCAGCTCTTCACCCATCTACATGGGGGAGTGCGCCCCTCCACCTGATAAGAGTGTTTTTTGTGCATAGGCATGAATGAATTTCTAGAGAAAACGTTCTTCAATTTCTTATCACTGCCGTAATTTTTTATGATGTATTTCCCATTTCCGATTTGTGAAGTCCAGTCATCGTCCAAAAGGCAAGCAACAATTACTACCAGTCGTTTGGACTACCAAATCGTTTGTAACTGAAAACCCATTTACTGTTACATGAACTACACAGATTTGGTTTGACTTTCAAAGCGTTGAGAACAAAATCATCCAACATTGTCAACTCACATGCATTAAAGTCATTTTTTCCATGGCCATGAAGCGTTTTCTTCGAATAATCCTTATCGTTAACTTGACGATTGAACGTACGACAGTTTAAATCAATTCTGATGAAATTTTTTAATGTTTTTGGTTCTTTGGAAATATTTTGCAGAAATTAAGATTTTTATAGTTTTTTTTATTGATTATTTTATTCCTAATTTTGCAAGATAATAATTTTTGATTTTATTTTCTTTATTCTCTTTCTAGGTAAGTTTTTTGCACTTAATAATCTATGAATAAAAATCTTTGTATAATGTAAGTATAAGTTTTAAGGTTTTTTGTACAAAAGTTACTTTTTAAAAAAATTTAAAAAAAAAACTCCTGGTGAGGTTGGAATAAAGCCAACGAAACATTGAGGGCACTATGATGAAATAACTTTGTTTTATTGAATCAGTATTTTAATGACCACCAATACAGCCCATAAGAATAACTCCAAATTAAAATAAAATTTGCTCAACAACAAATGAATTGATTAAAAATGTCATATAAAAAAAGTGTTTGCTAAAACTTTCTGTGAACTATTTTTTATCGAAAAATGTAATTTTAATGAAAGTAGTCCCACATGAATCTTATATTGAAATTTTGGTTCATGTGACTAAGTGGAACGCCCTACCCAACGAGCCCATTAAGAAAATTTTCTATTAAACATTTTGATCAGCAAAATTTTCGATAACAAATTAATTTTGATGAAAAGGACAAAACATGAAGCCCACATTGAAAATTAGGTTACTAGGGGGGAACGCCCTACCCCAAAACACTTTTGAGCGGGCATATAGACCGATTGAGACAATATGGAACTTAATTAATAGGTAATGATGAGTAGAGTACAAATCTGAAGTCCACATTAAGGGCCTAAGGGCCTCTATAATACCTTAGTCTGCCTCTGCGCCACTAAAAATAAATGTTTGTATATTTTAAATATACGAATCAGACTGCACTCATTGATATGTGAGAAGTTTGCCCTTGTTCCTTAGTGGAATGTTCATGGGCATTATTTGCAATTTGTAAACGGATTGACTAGATTAGTATACCCCCATTCTATGGTGGTGGGTATAAAAATATGCCGATTAGTGAAATATGTTACGAATATGAAGGAGTATACTACGAATCTTATTTTTTATCTGAAATCAAGCAAAAATCTACAAGCGTACCCAATCGGCCAGAAAAGAATTGTATGATATTCAAATGACAAACATTATATTTCACGGCCATATAGGAGTAAATACTTTGAAAAGGGTTATGACAATGTGTTATATTGAAAAACTTATTATTAGATTGTTCTATAAATGTTTATCACTTTGCGAAGTGTTGTTACAAAGCGTTATACGTACCGTTGTACAATAATATAATAATTTTTTTTCTATCGAAAATCTACAAGCGGACCCAATTGGTCAGAAAAGAATTGTATGAGACTCAAATTAAAGGTTTTTGAGAGTAGCGTAAATTTGGTGTAATGTGTCAAAGGGAGTAAAAGACATAATATTACACCATTGTATAACAATATAACACTTTGTGAAGGTTTAGTGCAAAATGTTTTATTACAGTGAAATAATATAAAAACATATAATTAAACTGCTCGTTTAAAGTATAACACTTTGCGAAGTGTTGATAAAAGTGTTATACTGTTATACATTAATTTAATAATATGTTATACTGTGATACATTAATGTAGTAATGTGTTTTTTGCTCGAAAATTTAAAAAAAAATGGCAAACATTTCCACGAGAAAACAAGAAAATCTTATGAAAATCAATTTTAGTGAAAATTTTTATTAATCATTAATATATCCAAATTTAGTGTCATGTTTCAAAGGGTGTGAAAGACATAATATTACCCCGCTGTATAACAGTATTAAACTTTATGAAGGTTTATTGCAAAATGGTTTATTACAGTGTAATAGTATAAAAACATATAATTGAAGTGTTCGGTTAAAGTATACCACTTTGCAAAGTGTTATACTGTTATAATTTCATGTAATAATATGTTTTTTTGGTCGAAAATGAAATAACTTGCAAAGATTTCTACAAAATTTTCAAAAAAAATACGTCTTATGAATATCAATATTCAGTGAATTTTTTTGTGAAAATCATATATCAAAGCAATTTCTTGGGGCGAACCAGCTTTTGATTTAAATATCAATTAGCGAATTTTTGTTTTTTAATTTTTATATTTTTACAAAAAAAAGAATCTCAAATTTTGATTCATTTTACTGGGAGAATACCTTACCTCAAAATTCCATTGAGCTGGCATCATTCAAAAGAAGAGTATTTGGAAATAGAGTGCGAATTTAACACCTATAGTTCCGATGGGCAGTCAAAACACACCAAGCGGTCATATTTGTCTGAATTTTTACAAATGATTCGCTAACTACCGCATAGGCCGATCTCCTGATTTAGGTTCTTGAACCCATAAAAGGCGCATTTGTTAACCAATTTAGTTGAAATTTATAACGAGGAGTTAATATATGACACTTAACTTACGAACCCAATAGGGTTTATATTGGGCCATATTTAGATAAAGCTGCAATATAGACCTATCTGCCATTTTTGGGTCTTAATCGCATAAAAGCCTTATTTATTTCTAGATTTCGCTTAAATTCGGCAAAGTGAGTGGTGCTAAGACCTCCAATATGCGCGTCATGTATAGTCTAAAATCGAATTTATTACCCGATTTCACTAAAATTTGATACTCACTGTCAGCTGTGTTTTGGTCTTTAACGTCCGGGATATCGGCGAATAAACATCATTTCTTCTAAATTCGGTGAAATATCCAAAGTTCATCCTATTTGCGCGATATTCTGGGAGAATGTGTAGGAGTTCTACATAGCTCACTGTTGTAAATTTTAAATCGGGATATATACAGGCCAGTTATGGGAGAAAGATCTTCAACCGAGATATCGGGGAGTATAGACAAAAATTGTTCGATCAAACCCATATTCGTCACACATGGATTATGACGAACAATTTTTGTGAATACTCCCCAATATCATGTTTGAAGATCTTTCTCCAATAACTGGCGTATCCATTTTCTGATGTTGCTGAAATTTAGCACAGTGAGCTATGTTGAACCCTACACATTCTCCCAGAATATCGCGCCGATAGGATCAAATTTGGATATTTCACCGGATTAAGATGATATTTTGTTTATAAACTCCAGGTGGTGGATATCCAAAGTTCTGCCCGACCTAATGCCTTTTGACTGGTTCCTTCGTTGTTTGTTTATTGCTTTCTCGTGCAGAATTGTACCACAAAAACCTAATTCGAAAATAATACAAGTATTTTATATGAAAATAAAAGCCTTTAATGCACTTGAACGCATACTAAATGCCCCGCATGCATGCGGTCGTAGCCAAGTGATAAAGAAACGTCTACAATTTGAGACGGAAATGTGCATGTTGCCTTATCTTGAACTGATTACAACAATGTATGTAATTGGTAATTGGGCGACAAAAGAGTATTGGGTATAATTATGTTACAAACTTTTTTTTTTTGATGTCATATAAAACTAAAAAGTCTCAAAAGATATAAGGGTACCTCACAGGGAGAAAATGTTTGCAGCATTCCAAACAAAATTAGCTTCAGAAAATCACAACAGCTTTGCTTTAAATAATAAAATGTTAAACAAATTGTCATAAATCCATGGTGCGAAGGTCCCATATATGGTTTTTAATGAGGTAAACATTGTCCTATAAAACAAATTACATATCATTACAGAAAAGTGGACAATGGCTAATCACCTACATTATTCGCCTTCTCCATGGCATTAAGTTTGAAATTTCATAAAGGTTGCTTTTTCATTGAAGCTTTCGGGTTGGGTAACCAAAACACAGCACATTTCTTTTATTCATATTTCCCCCCCTTAATTTCTTTGATTACGAAATTTTGTATACCGATTGTCTTGTTCCTATTGACTTTTTGATAATTTTTTTATTATTAACTGTATTTGTTGTTGTGTTATGGTGCTCTATCAATGGGAGGATCATTGTTAACGATATCGTCTTCGACATAAATTTTTAAGGTGTTTTGGGCTCTGACCTCATTTGTTGAGATAATAACTGCGTAGAAGGAAGAGTGTGTAGCGAGCTAACAATTTAGGTGGAGTCAAGGTAAATATTTGTTGTTATTGTTTTTTTTAATTATTTACAAAAATTGAGAACAATGTAACGCTCATGCAAATAAAGGCACAAATTATAACGGCTTTTGTGCCCTGAGAAACCATGACATTTAGATTGAATAATTGAAATTTCTACGATATTTAATTTTTTCTCAATGTTCAATCTTTGTGCAACAGTTGTTGCTACATTATTGCTCTGAACCTTCTCTGAAAACTGCTTAACATCTCACGTTCTTGACCTCTCATAAATAATGCACTTTATCAAACTACTAATTTGGGATGTTTTGTTTTTGTGCTTAGAGTGAGATGGTGCCCTCTAAATAAAAATTTCCCTCATTTGGTGATTTTCGACTGCATTATGCCTTTAACCCTTGAACAAGTGTTTGTGTATGCGAGTATGTGTGTAAACACAAACAAAAGAGCACACACACATGACCTTGATCTGCATCTTTGACTTTATGATAAACGATGGCAACGCTAATGACCTTGCATTAGGATGAGCCAAGAGAATAGGGACATGGGGAGAAAATAAAAAAAGCACACACACACAAAAAGGAATGAGAGCAATTTCAAAAGTCTCAACCACAAGCTCTTTATTAAAATTATAGCAAAAACGCCCCCACCCACTTCAATAAGAGAGCATAGCAGCTAAGAAGGTATACAACTAGTATGCTCTTTTTTGCAAGGATTGGTTTTTTGGTTTCACAAAATAATGCAATGAAAAGGGAAAGACCCTCGAAGAAAATATCACGCGACTTTTGTGCTTTTTTTTCTGCTCTATTAGATGAAAGCAATGGAAGCGATAACAGTTTTTTTGGTGCAATACAAAGAACCCCATGCATAAAGAGAGCGAGAGAACATAAATGAAATCTTCATAAAACTATGCAATATAAATGAAGTGCAAGAAAGCGCATGTAGTTTCCTTTTTTCTTTTGTTGCTTTTATTGAGTCGTTTGTGCTAACAGGCTTTGTTGGAGTTGATTGCATTCCGCTGAAATGAAGCAGTGATGTCAACACAAATAAATGTTATATGGGGAATTTCTAAAACTTCAAACAAACAAAAAAAGTTAATGATGACCTATTAGCCTTACTTTGGATACCCACAATTCGCCAAATTTAGGTGAAAAATACACCATTTATGAATCCTAAGCAGCTGTTTCGGAAAATGGTCCGATTTGGATCAAACTCATCACGGACGTTGAGGAATCTAACACAGTTAACAGTTGAAGGCCAAATAAGTGTAAGCACGTTGAATTCGGGCTAGCCGAATCTTATATACCCTGCATTATGGATCGCATTTGACAAGTTATTTCAATAATTTTTGTTATTTGTCCCTTGTAGAGGCTTAAGAAGTCAAATATGAAAATTCGTTCATATGAGAGCTATATCAGATTATGGACCTATTTCGATCAGTGGTGCCCAAAATTTTCTAAACGCTAGAGTTCATGTTCAATTCACACCAGTGGTGGCCAAAATTAAAATGTTCTTTACACTAGATTCCATACCAGGGATGGAAAAATCAGTACTATAGTACTTTATTACCCCCGCGACTAATTTAGTACCTTATCAGAGGTTACTATGTCCGTCTTTGCAATTTTTCACTTGAATACTTCTGAATTCTTTATGTAAAACTGAAAAGTACACTTCCGGTTCAGAAAGTACCTTTTTGTACCATTTCAAAATTTGTATTTTCCATCCCTTTTTCATAGCCAATTCACACGTATGCTTATGCTCTTTCTTTCAGTCGTTGTTCAGACAGCAACGAATTTCTTGCTGTGCAATTTTAGTTTCTCTCACGCACACTATCTCATTTTCATTTTGGACACCACTAATTTCCGCTATGCCTGCTTGCAAAATATATAATATTTGCACCTTCCAGTGGCTCTAGAAAGATACTTTGGAGATCGATTGGCCTGTTGAAAATCTCAACCGCCCTAAACTAATAAGAAGTATTTGAGAAAAATTGCAAGCTGACAGCTTTATTCGTTCTCGACAACGCAGGTAGTAAGCATGTTTTCGACAGACGGACGGGCATGGCTAAATCGACCTAAAACGTCATGAAGATCAAGTATTAATATATATATATATATATATATATATATATATATATATATATATATATATATATATATATATATATATATATATATATATATATATATATATATATATATATATATATATATATATATATATATATATATATACTTTATGGAGTCTTATACCAATATTTCAATAAAAGACCTATCCTTTGGAGCGAATTTTTCTACATGGGTGATATACCAAATGGTACAGTACCTTACATTAGGAAGGGAAAATCACAAAAATCGTTTCATGCACATAATTCCAACATTGACTCGCCGAACCTTTTCAAATGTCGTTGCAGTTTTTTGGACCACAATGGCGTTTGGCAATCATTACGTACGATGCACTAACATTTTGTTAATTTTGAGGTGTTTCAGTTCGCCAACAATAGTCGTTTGTGATTTTCCATCCAAACATAACGCAATCACACTATAAAGTTCGAATTCCATCACGAAAAACTTTCTTTTTAATATCTGCACACTATTTTCGACCAAACCTAACCTAAATAAACTTTTGGTGGCATGTAAACAATGCAAATTTACCCATGAGTATTTCTTTAGGGATCAGGGGCAAACTTCTATCAATGAGTGCTGTCCTATTCATATCTTAACCACTTGTATAGGTGGTAAAATTTTGGCGGTTGGCAAAATCTACGACCAATATAGAAGTTTTTCCTGTGAAATCATGGGTAAAATCCAAATTGAGTTTCCGGATTTTAACGACAAAATCGTAAGTTTGCTTAATATTAGTCCAAAGCAAAAGTTATGATTTAAGACGTGTGGTTTCTTGGGCAAAGCTTCTTAGAATCAGTCGCTGATTACGATTTTAATTACTGCTTATTGAGTTTTTTTTTTAGCTTTGAGTTCTTTGGCAGCTTTAATTTGCAGTTTTTATCGAATTAGCATGAATATTTCCATTTGGACTTCTGTTCATACGTATATCATTCATATCAACTGTAGTTATTGTAGATTCCAAATGGGCAAGAAATCTTCCAATGAACTTGCTTAATGTGGAGAATACGTATATATTAGGTTTCTGCCCGGCCTGTATTTTTCAGTGTTTATTTTGCTAAAATTTATTAAATGTTCTTTTCTGGCGTTCATTTCACTTCGATTTGACATTAAATTTTTTTTACTGCTTATTGAGTTTTTTTTTTAGCTTTGAGTTCTTTGGCAGCTTTAATTTGCAGTTTTTATCGAATTAGCATGAATATTTCCATTTGGACTTCTGTTCATACGTATATCATTCATATCAACTGTAGTTATTGTAGATTCCAAATGGGCAAGAAATCTTCCAATGAACTTGCTTAATGTGGAGAATACGTATATATTAGGTTTCTGCCCGGCCTGTATTTTTCAGTGTTTATTTTGCTAAAATTTATTAAATGTTCTTTTCTGGCGTTCATTTCACTTCGATTTGACATTAAATTTTCAAAATGCCTTTTTCTGTGATTTCTGAGTGATTTTTAAAGCCTTTTATTTGCCATTATTTTTTTTCGCTTGTTGTCATCACTGCACTATGAGCACTTTTATATTCGAACTGCAGTCTGTTACATAGGTGGAGAGAGAGAGAGAGAGTGTGAGAGAACAACGACATAAAGAAAGATAAATATACCAATAAAACCAAAAAGGAAATTCCCATGCAAGCAACAATAACCACACACAACAATTCAATTTATCCATGGGCTCACGCCTCTACCCCTGCACACAGTCCCTGCACCCAACACCCACCACATTTGTTTTTCTCGATTTTGCTCGAGTGGACTTGTATTTGTTGCGGTAGTTTCTATGAGAGTAGGTTTTTGTTGGCTCTCACACTGGTTCTCTTGGGCTTTGTATGGATGGCTGTGGGTAGGAGATTAGTTGGCTGCTTGCTCGGTTCGTTCGTTCGTTTCGTTGCTTGCTTGGTTGTATCTGACAGATTGAGTGCTTTCTTTGTAGTTTTAACTCATTTCAGGCTATTGCGGTTGAGTATTTTATATAAAAACAAAATTTATGACGATGACGCATTCAGTCTAAACAGGTCTATACCAGAGTGTGAACGCAATTGAAGTTCGAAATACAACACAATACCAAATCAGCTCGTTCGCTCGCAAAAAATTTTATCGCCGCACTTTTAATAACAAACAAGAAAAATAAAACGCAAAGATAAACGAAATAGAATTTTACGTAAAACTAAGAAAAAAAAACTCAATTGGTAAAATGTTTTGAAAAATTAAAAAAAATATGTATTGACAAAACAAGAAGAAGCTTTAAATATATAAACAAAAATCTATACGGCAAAGTGATAAATCTATAAAGCCATACCATTTACAGACCATTAACTAGGTCTCTTTGTTTTAAAGTGAAAAAAACAAATTATCATTTGCAAAATAGAGGTGTGAACATTCAATAAATTTTTTTATTGAATAAAAAAAACAAGAACCCAGCAAAAAACCTATAAACGCCAACCCCAAGAATTATAACAAGTGTCTGCGTTTCTTTACTTTGATGGCCAGTTGTCGGCATTTGGCCGCCCGCTTGACACTAAACTAATTTGTTTATATTTGTTTAAGTGCTGCCATTGTTGTTGCACGGCGGCGCTCTATACAAAAACAACAAACAGCAGACAAACGAACCCCAACAGCTAGGGGGCAGCCATCTAGCGGCACATGTGTATTTCTTCTACTCTCCATTCGTATGCCAAAAAAAAAAAAATTGCATAGTATAGCAGCGTGTGTGTGTGTGTGACAGTGTTGTGTGCATTTAAAAATCACCTCCTCCTTCAACCTAAACAACGTCTTCTTCCACCACACCATTAGTAAAAAAAAACAAAAACAAAACAAATCTTGGTGAATTTCTCGTGAAATTTGCATTGAATCATCACTTAAATTAAAGTTTTCGTAGCCAAAGTCAACGTCACATCAGCTATTGCGACAACAGCAGAGCTACGTCAAACAACCAAACCAAACCCAGCCACACCATTACCCCACGTATACTCTATATTACCGCCTCTACAAACAAACGAATTCAAACTAGCCAGTTAGTCGCGGCGTGTGTGTTTTATTTATTTTCATTTTTTTTTCCTCTTCATTTGTCAATATTGTATGGCATTTTGTTGTGATACGTTGCAGAAGAATATATATTAAAAAAATTATCCTATTTGAAATTGAAAAAGAAAAGTTTTGTACTACAATTCCAAAGTTCGTCAATTTATCGTCCAATAATATCGTGTGACTTACTAGTAGTCGCCAAAGTTGAATCCATCATCTCCCCAAAGTTTTGATATAAAAAATAATTCCAAAATGACACTGGACAATTATAATTTATTTAGCGATGAATATCTTAATTTACCCTTCAATATGCCGCTATCGCCTCTGCCAAAAGTGGTAAGTGTTTGCTATTACGTTTTTTTTTTTTAATTTTTTTTTTTTATATTCTATAAATTTTTTTTATTTATTTTCTTGTTTACTATAACTTTGTTTTTGACATTTTTATCGTCTAATGGAATTTCAATTGGAATTTCTTTGAAAACGTAATAAAAAAAAAATCCACTGCCCATGTACGTGACACAATTTCAGTTGGTTGTGTTGAAAGCAAAACAAGTTTTGAGTTTAAATTTTGCAGAATTTTGGTAAATGACCATAAGGATTAACGATTAACAAGTGAAAATTACTAAAGGCGGCTGGCCATAGAATGTTATCTTGTGGAACTCCAAGCAGACCAGTGTGACGCAGCACGTCCGTCTATGGGGCCGAATACATGGATTCGAATCCAGTCAAGAACATCAAAAGTTTCAGCTATTGTTCTCTCTCCTGATGCTGGCGACATTTGTTAAGTATTAAGCCATGTAATAACTTCTAACGCCCTCATAACACTTAGAGAGGAGGTTTTAGAAGTGACATGTTCGGAAAATCTAATCGATGAGGTTCAGGATTGGAAAGCCATTATTCCTCCATAGAGCACTCCTTTTCGGATTCGGAAGACTACTCAGAAGAAGACTTGGATACGATACTTTAGACTGTCCAGGTATAGATGACATTGGCGGGATAACGACTGCAATATTGGGTTCTTTTGAACCCATTTGTCATTTTCTGGAAAGGAAATCCGTCTAAGAAAATCCCGAGATGACCGGTTAGCTTTGCAACATTGGACAAGAGTTCGGCAGACTTTATAACAGATCACGTAGTAAAACAACTGATGTTTTTTGGGATGGAGGCCACCGTAGCGCAGAGTTTAGCATGTCCGCCTATGACGCTGAACGCCTGGGTTCGAATCCTGGCGAGAACATCATGAAAATTTTCAACGGTGGTTATCCCCTCCTAAAGCTGACGACATTTGAGAGGTACTGTACCATTTGGTATGGCAGCCATGTAAAACTATACCACTTCGGCACGCCGTTCGGACTCGGCTATAAAATGGAGGTCCCTTATCATTGAGCTTAAAACTTGAATTGGACAGTACTCATTGATTTGTGAGAAGTTTGCACCTGTTCCTTAATGGAATGTTCATGGGCAAATTTGCATTTTGCATATTTCACACAGCTCAAGGAATACAATAAGATAATCAGAGTGGCATACCGTTGTTGTTGGCAAGCTTCTTAATGTGAACAACCTCGTTCCGGCCCAAAGGATCGATCGCCGCGGGAACAAACTGGCCATTGGTAATTTAAAGGAGACAATGACGCTCCTTGTCATATAGGTACTCATCATAGGCACTCAGATTTTTGTAAGAGCCGGTGCCGCCCGGCCTCTCACTGAGACTCTCCGCTCGTTACCACTGATTGTCCGCGGCTGCCATTGCAGCTACTCCGTATGGAGCATTCCACTATCCGCAACCTGTAAACGCGCCCGGTAGCTTGCAGCTAAGCTTCTCGTAATAACAATGAACACCACACAGATCGGAGCTCAAAGTTGTAGCCTGTGTGGTGCTCACGGTTATATCGTGCCGGGCGGCCTACCGTGCCTGCGTGCGTTAATGACGCCGCCAAGATGAAAAAGTTTCTCTCAAAAGCCCATGCCCAAACTGAAACGTTATTAGACGACATGTGAGACATGAGAACAGAGACAACGTAGAACATGATGAGGCTTTGGATGAAAACGCATTTTCCACAGAATACGACGGGTTTCAGAGACGCATCAGAATCTTGGAATAATGAGTTTAATCGAAAGCTTATATTTATAGAATTTTTCATAAGAGAACCCTTAAGGAGCTTTCAACCATTTAAGATGCCCAGACCTGATGGAATATTTCCGGCATTACTGCAGAAGGAGGCCGACTCTTTGGAGCCTCAAAGGAGGCCTGACCGCGTGCCTAGGACTTGCATATACTTCGAAAGCCTGGCAGGAGCCTGGGGTGGTATTTATACCCAAGTGCGGCATTACAAGTTATGCGACCTACAGACCTATAAGCCTTACGTCCTTTCTACTTAAAACCATGAAACGTATTGTGGAGACCATGATAATGAATAAGGCATCCAGCGAACTGCTCAAAAACAAGCAGCAGGCCTATGTCAAAAGAAAGCCGGTTGACACTGCCCTGCACGAGTTTGTGCATAAATTAGAAGAATCCTTCGCTGGCAAGACATGCACATTGGCTGTGTGCATTGACATCAAATGCAAATCGCTATGAACATTTCACTAAGGAACAGGGCCTAAATTCTCACATATCAATGAGTTCTGTCCGATTCAAGTTTAAGCTCAATGATAAGGGGCCTCCTTTTTTATAGTCGAGTCCGAACGATGTGACGTGGGAGAAGTTTTTACAAGGTTTCTATAAAAAAAAAATCATAAAAATGTACCGTCCTGTCCGGTTTTGACTTCTTGAGCCGCTAGAAGAAATTTGGAACATAGACTTGTGTTATGACTTCCAACATCCATGCCAAGTATGATCCGAATCGGTTTATAAACAGATATAGCCCTCATATAAACTGATTTCCGGTTTCGACTTCTTGACCCCCTAGAAACCTCAACTTTAGCCGATTTAGCTGAAATTTGAAATAAAGACTTATGTTGTGACTTCCAACATCCATGTCAAGTATGATCGGAATCGGTCAATAAACAGATATAGCCCCCATATAAACCGATCCTTGGATTTGACTTCTTGAGCCCTTAGAATCCTCAATTTTCATTCGATTTGGCTGAGATTTGGAACAAAGTCTTGAGTTATGACATCTAACATCCATGTCAAGTATCATTCGAATCGGTCTACAAACAGATGTACCTCCCATATAAACCGATCCCCGGATTTGACTTCTTGAGCCCTTACAAGCCTCAATTTTCATCCGATTTGGCTGAAATTTGGAGCAAGGACTTGTGTTAATACTTCCAACATCCATGCCAAGCATGATCTGAATCGGTCTATAAACTGATATAGACTTCATATTAACCAATCACCGGTTTTGAATTCTTGAGCCGCTGGAAGCTTTAATTCTCGTCCGAAGACTTGTGTTGTGACTCCCAACATTCATGCCAAGATTTCCAACATTCATGCTAAGTATGATTCGAATCGGTATATATATAGACCCATTTTGACTTCTTCAGCCCCTAGAAGCCAAAATTTTTACCAGATTTATTTGAAATTTAGAATAAAGACTTGTGTAATGACTTCCAACATCCATCCCAAGTATGATCCGAATCGGTCTATCGGCAGATATAGCCTTCTTGAGCAGCTTGAAGCCTCAATTTTTACCAGATTTGGTTGAAATTTGGAACAAAGACTTGTGTTGTGACTCCCAACTTTCATGCCAAGTACGATCCCAGTCGGTCTTAAAACTGATATAGCCCCCATATAAACCGGGCACCTGGAAGCCAAAATTTTCACCTGATTTGGTTGGAATTTGACCCACGTTTTATCCGAATCGGTCTGTACATATACTGATGATACAGAACTGATTTAAAACATTTAAAACTATTCTTTTGATGACTTCAATGACATACAGTCGAATACGGTTAATTGAACATTTTTTAATTGAAAAATTCGGTTAATTGCAAAAAAATCTCTTGAACTAATTGATGTTAAGGGCTTTTTAAAACATCTCACTTCGCTTAATTGAAATATGGCTTAATTGAAATACAAATTTATGCTAAAAAATCACATTTTAAATATATCAACTCTGCCTAATTGATAGCATTAATTATAAAATTTTTGCGTTTGGTCTTTACGTTACGATTTAACTAATTGCACTAGTTTCCAACTAACTTTACAGCTTCTGTTCCTCATCATTTTTGTTACTCCAGATCTTTTAATTACAAAGCCTTTAACTTACTGAAATTCTGCTTATGGAAAACATTTATAATTCTACAAAATTCGGTTAATAGAAACATATTTCTATTATCCGAACTTTGCACAATTGAAATCATCGGATAATTGAAACAAATTTCTTTTATTTTGCTTTTTTCAATTAAGCAGATTCGAGGGTAACACCTTTTGCATGATTGAAAATGCAAAAGGTGTTAAAGACATTTTTCCATGATTTCTAATGTAAACTAGAGCTGACAAAATACCGTTGCAATATCGATATTTAATTTTTTTACTGAAGATCCATTGAAATTTTTCGATGGATATTATCGCAAAAGTTAATTTTTTTGCAAAACTAAACAAAAATAAGCAATCCGACACTGAATGCATTCTTTATGATACATTGCGCCTATAGAGGGCGCAATTTTCATCCGATTAGACTAACATTTTGTGCAATGATTTCTCTCATGACTTCAAACTGACTTTATTAACATTCGTTTTATTTGGTCTATGCATTGATATTGCTTTTATCTGAAATCGATAGGAGATCGATCTCCTGATTTTTATTTCTCCTTTTCGTTTGAAATAAAGGTGATGGGAAATTAACGATAGCATCGATACTATCGATATTTATTATAAAAACTATCGAAAATATCGAATGTTTTTGTTTGTTTCTCTTTCGAGACGAGCTGAATGATCGGAAATGCAAATGGAAAAGGAAAGCCAAAGATAGCAACACACACCAACCACTATGGAACGCGTTTCGTCTGTGGTTAGAAGACTTTTCAACCATATTAGGTGTGATGGCTTCAAGGGCCGTGCGTTGCTATGTTGTATTTGAATCGTATTTATAGCGAAAACGCATCTATGATACAATTACCACATTAACCAAGCTCGACAACCCTGCTTATTAGCTGTACTTTTCCCAATGCATGTATTTTTGTGTTAGGACAGACATTCTTTCTGTGACAAATTACACTTCTTCCGTACTACACATGACTTGGTTAATCTGTTGGAAGTTGTATTGATGGCTTCGACCGCTAAGACTACGGCAATGACTCTCGCTGTTGCTCCGTGTGCCCAGGTTCAAATCCTGGCCGGGCTATGCCGAATTTTTAATTTTTCAAGTTTTTTGCCAGTCAGGGCGAGATCATTAAATTTTACAATTTTTGTTTGTTACTCTTTCGAGACAAGCTGAATGATCGGAAATGCAACTGGAAAAGGAAAGCCAAAGTAGATTCTGCTATCTTTGCAGTTATCGATAGTTTGCCAGCTCTAATGTAAACGTCTGGCAAGACCATCAGAAAAAATTTTCAGCGGTGGTTTTCCCCTCCTAATGCTGGCAACATTGTGTGAGGTACTATGCCATGTAAAACTTCTCTCCAAAGAGGTGTCCTACTGCAACACGCCATTCGGACTCGGCCATAAAAAGGAGGCCCCTTATCATTGAGCTTAAACTTGAATCGCACTGAACTCAGTGATATGTGAGAAGTTTGCCCCTGTTCCTTAGCGGAATGTTCATGAGCAGAATTTGCAATTTGCTATGTAAACGCCCTATGACCACTTTCGACGTCAGAAGTGATAGGTTGCGCATAACGCGTTTCTAGTCATTCTTTTGTTATCAATGAGAAGCTTATAACCGATTGTCTTTTCTGATTTAGTTATGAGGCTTTCCATATTCCCTTATAAAAGTCTTTCTTCTAAGCCGTTTGAATTTCTCAAGTATATCACAACAACATTTTTCCTCCACTATTGTCGAATAACAACTACAAAAATCATCCAACTTCATTTAAATAGTTAAAAATGCGCAAAATTAAATTACTTACGATCCCATAAAACCTAGGCCAAGAGATAACGCTGGACTCTTGTCTTTCACTCATGCCAAAAAAGGAAAACTTTTTTTTTTTGAAATTAAAAAAAAATACAAAATAAAAAAACACCAAAAATAGAAAAAATCACAAAAATGCGCGTAGGAATTTTATCACTTCCATTAGCCTTCTATGGTGCCAGCAATTCGTGGGGAATATGAAATGGAGTGCGCGGTGAGATGAGGCTGAGGAGGTGGTAGTGCTGGTGTTGGTGGCATGACAATATTTCTCTATGTACTTGGCCAAAACCAACCTCTTATCTGTGACGTGAAATTTCTAGAAAAACAAAAAAAAAAACTAATAAAACAGATAAAATTATTGTATGGTTGTTTTTTCGGCTCTCCATTCGCACAAAGACCTTCTTTGTATGAAAAATTTAAGTTTTGGGTATGTTTGTTGTTGAAAACCAAAACAAAAACCAAATATAATATTGGGTTACCCAAAAAGTAATTGCGGATTTTTCATATAGTCGGCGTTGGCAAATTTTTTCACAGCTTGTGACTCTGTAATTGCATTCTTTCTTCTGTCAGTTATCAGCTGTTACTTTTAGCTTGCTTTAGAAAAAAAGTGTAAAAAAGTATATTTGATTAAAGTTCATTCTAAGTTTTATTAAAAATGCATTTACTTTCTTTTAAAAAATCCGCAATTACTTTTTGGGCAACCCAATAGTTATTTTAGCATGTTGGGGTAATGGGAAACTGGATTTTTTAATTTGAAAACAAAATTCGTTATTAACGCAATGTTAATTTCAAATTAAACCTAGTGGAGTTTACAAATTGGAAGTAATTATTATTATAACCACCACCATAGGATGGGGGTATACTAATCTAGTCAATCCATTTGTAACACCTCGACGTCCTGAGTCGATTTAGCCATGTCCGTCCGCCCGTCCGTCTGTCAACATCACGATAGCGTTCAAATGCGTAAAGCTAGCCCCTTAAAATTTTGCACAGATACTTAATATTGATGTAGGTCGTAGGGGACTGCAAATGCGCTACATCGGTTCAGATTTGGATATAGCTCCTATATAAACCGATCTCCCTATTTGACTTCTTGAGCCCCTGGAGGGTGCAATTTTTGTCCGATTTGGCTTAAATTTAGTACATAGTGTTCTGTTATGACGTTCAACAACTGTGCCAAGTACGGTCCAATTCGGTCAAGAACCAGATATAGCTCCCATATAAACCGATCTCCCGATTTGACTTCTTGAGCCTATGGAGGCTGCAATTTTTGTCCGATTTGGCTACAATTTTGTACATAGTGTTCTATTATGACTTGCAACAACTGTGCCAAGTATGGTCCAATTCTGTCAAGAACCTGATATAACTCCCATATAAACCGATTTCCCGATTTGACTTCTTGAGCCCCTGGAGGGTGCAATTTTTGTCCGATTTGGCTTAAATTTTGTACATAATGTTCTGTTATGACTTTCAACAATTGTGTCAAGTACGGTCCAATTCGGTCAAGAACCTGATATAGCTCCCATATAACCGATCTCCCGATTTGACTTCTTGAGCCCCTGGAAGCTACAATTTTTGTCCAATTTGGCTAAAATTTTGTAAAAATGTTTTGTTATGACTTTCAACAACTGTGCCAAGTAAAGTCCAAATCTGCCAAGAACCTGATATGGCTCCCGTATAAACCGATCTCCCGATTTGGCTTCTTGAGCCACTGGAGGGTGCAATTTTTGTCCGATTTGGCTAAAATTTTTTACGTAATGTTCTGTTATGTCTTTCAACAATTGTGCCAAGTACGGTCCAATTCTGTCAAGAACCTGATATAGCTCCCATATAAACCGATCTCCCGAGTTGACTTCTTGAGCCCCAAGAAACCACAATTTTTGTCCAATTTGGCTAAAATTTTGTACACAGTGTTCTGTTACAACTTTCAAAAACTGTGCCAAGTAAAGTCCAAATCGGTCAAGAACCTGATATAGCTCCCATATAAACTGATCTCCCGATTTGACTTCTTGAGCCCCTAGAAGCCACAATTTTCATTCGATTTGGCTGAAGTTTTGCATGTGGTGTTATGTTGTGAATTTCAACTACTGCGCCAACTACATATCAAATCGGTCAAGAACCTGATATAGATCCCATATAAACCAATCTCCCTGGAATTTCGCACATAGTGTTATGTCAAAACAACTGTACCAAGTGCGGCCCAAATCGGTCTATAACCAAATATAGCTCCCATATTTCAGCAGATTCCATGGTGATGGGTTCCCAAGATTCGGCTCTGCCGAACTTCACACGATTTTACTTATTTTAATAATTTTCTTTAAAAAAATTTTGTAATTAAAATACAAACGGGCGTATGCTCGTTGGAATGGGAATTTTAATTTAATTTTTTTTATTTTATCATAAACACAACACATCCCTCACTTGTAGTTTTTATTTTTAAAGCCATAAATCCCCAACATTTTGCAGCTCACTTTTTGGTGCCAATGAATTTTGTGTGCTTGTGTTTTTTTTTTTTTATTTTGAAAGGCATTGGCTCTGCTGCGACTTCCCCTCATAGTCGTTCCTCAGTTGTATGTGTTTCATCTGTATATGGGTGAAATACGAGAAAATGAAGGCAATTGTTATAAAATACATCGACATACACACACACACATACATATATATATGCACATACTTATCGCTAAAAAATACCAATTATCGTATTTAAAATTTTCAAGTTATTTGTATAATAAAACAAAAAAAAAAAATAAAGGGAAAGAACCACAAATGGAACATTTAAGCATATTAAGTAAATTTTTCGTGATTTCTCTTTGAATTAAGGGGGGGGGGGGGGTTATGAATAGACTTTGAGTCTGGAGATTGGCTAATCGCAGGGTCTTAAATGAAGAAGAAGGTTTTATTAATGAGGATGGTTAGGATGCCATCATTTGATGGGGACTACATTCTAATAATTCAATTGAGATAAAACATTTCTCGAAAGAGAAACAAACGAAAACAAGTTTTCTTCTTCTCAAGATTCCCTTATTATACCCATCACTATAGGATAGGGAAGGAACTGGGAAAATTAAAAATTCTGTGATATCAAACATTTCTGTTGATTAGTAGGAGAACAACTCAAATTTCAACTCACCAAACGTTATCCTTCGCCGACTGCATGCCACCCTAGCTTTGATAACTTCAGCAGTTGGGTAAAATGTTCTTTCCATATCCTCAGCATGTTATCTGTGTCAGTTACCAGATTTTCTTTTTTGTCTCTGCAGGAGGATGTGCCTGCACCAAAGCCATCGGTTTGATATTTAATTCTTTGGTAGAATTATTCTGACTCCTGTACATCTCAATTCGCTCACACTCACGTCTTTCCATTTCCTTTTTCTTTCTACGGAATAGACGTTTCTCCTCTCTCCTTTTCTCGCGATACCTGCACTTTTTGATTGCAAATGCAAATTTGCCCATAAACATTCCATTAAGGGACAGGGGCAAACTACTCACATATCAAAGAGTGCTGCAAATTTCCCCATGAACATTCCATTAAGGGACAGGGGCAAACTACTCACATATCATAGAGAAGCTTACGCTCAATCATAAGGATAAGGGATGATGTTCTTGCAGGGATTCGAACTCGGGCGTAAAGCATCACAGGCGGATTGAATATTCAAAAGAATTTAGTGAATTTTTTCGTGTATTCTAATGCAACGTCTTACTCAGTCATGCACCGTGGGCATTATGCATCATCAGTGTCTCTAGCACCATATTTGAAGTCAGATGCTTCATGTAGCACATAAAATGTTTCCAATTTTTGTTAGTTATCTTTAACCAACGGTTATTTCTATCCCATGGAATTTTAATTTTTTTATCTTCTAACAAGTCTGTTCAGATATTAAATTCTTTATAGCCACCACCATAGGATGGGGGTATACTAATCCAGCCATTCCGTTTCTATTTGAAAATTTGCCCATGGAAATTCCCTTAAGGAACAGGGGCAAAACTTCTTACATATCAATGAGTGCTGCCCAAGTTTTAAGCTCAACGCTAAGGGACCTCTTTTTATAGCCGAGTCCGAACGGCGTGCCGCAGTGGGAACTTCTTTGTGGAGAAGTTTTTACATGGCTGCCATTCCAAATGGTACAGTACCACCAAATGTCGTCAGCATTAGGAGGGCATAACCAGCGCAGAAAATTTTCATGATGTTCTCGCCAGGATTCGAACCCAGGCGTTCAGCGTCATAGGCAGACATGCTAACCTCTGCGCTACGGTGGCCTCCGTTCCGTTTGTAACACCTCGAAATATTGATCTAGGAACCCATTAAGTATATATATTTTTGATCGTCTCGAAATTCTGATTCGAACTAGCCATGTTCGTTCGTCCGTCTGTCGAAATCACGATAGCGGTCGAACGCGTAGAGCTAGCCGTTTGAAATTTTGCACAGATACTTAATATTGATGTAGGTCGTTGGAGATTGCAAATGGGCCATATTGGTTCAGATTTGGATATAGCTACCATATAAACCGATCTCCGGATTTGACTTCTTGAGCCCCTGGGGGCCTCAATGTTCATCCGATTTGGCTGAACTGTTGCACATAGTATTCTGTTATCACTCCCAACAACGGAGCCAAGCACGGTCCAAATCGGTCAAGAATCTAATATAGCTCCCATATGAACCGATCTCCCGATTTGACTTCTTCAGCTCCTGGAAGCTTTAATTTGCATCCAATGTGGCTGAAATTTTGCACATAATGTTCTGTTATGACTTTCAACAGCTGTGCCAAGTACGGTCCAAATTGGTCAAGAACCTGATATAGCTCCCATATAAACCGATCTCCCGATTTGACTTGAGCTCCTAGAAGCCTTGATTTTCATCCTATTTGGCTGAAATTTTGCACATAATGTTCTGTTATGACTTCCAAAAGCTGCGCCAAGTACGGTCCAAATAGGTCAAGAACCTGATGTAGCTCCCATATAAACCGATCTCCCGATTTGACTTCTTGAGCTCCTAAAAGCCTTAATTTTCATCCTATTTGGCTGAAATTTTGCACATAGTATTCTGTTATGACTCCCAACAACGGAGCCAAGTACGGTCCAAATGGGTCAGGAACCTGATATAGCTCCCATATAAACCGATCTCCCGATTTGACTTCTTGAGTTCCTGGAAGCCTTAATATTCGTCCGATTTTGCTGAAATTTTGCACATAGTATTCTGTTATGACTTCCTACAACGTAGCCAAGTACGCCCAAAATCGGTCAAGAACCTGATATAGCTCCCATATGAACTGATCTCCCGATTTGACTTCTTGAGCTCCTGGAAGCCCTAATGTTCATCCTATTTGGCTGAAATTTTGCACATAGTGTTCTATTTTGACTTCCAACAACTGTACTAGGTACGGTTCAAATCGGTCAAGAACCTGATATAGCTCCCACATAAACCGATCTCCCAAATTGACTTCTTGAGCTCCTGGAAGCCTAAATTTTCATCCTATTTGGCTGAAATTTTGCACATAGTATTCTGTTATGACTTCCAACAACTGTGCTAGGTACGGTCCAAATCGATCAACAATCTGATATAGCTCCCATATAAACCGATCTCCCGATTTGACTTCTTGAGCCCTTACAAGCAGCGATTTTTATCCGATTTGGCTGAAATTTTGCATATAGTGTTCTGTTATGACTCTCAACAACTGCGCCAAGTACTGTCCAATTCGGTCTATAACTAGATATAGCTCCCATATTTTAGCAGAATCCATGGTGATGGGTTCCCAAGATTCGGCCCGGCTGATCTTAGCACGCTTTTACTTGTTTTCTTATTTTATTTATTTATAAGTTGTTGTTGTTGTTTCATGTGACTTAAATGGGAATTCATCAACAACAGCGGTTTAGGTTTTGTTCTTAACCATAAATTTTACAGATATAGAAAACTTTTGCGGTCTATAAATTTTATTATTAGTAGACCACAAGCACAGAAGCAAATAGATATGGAGATTTATTAAGAAAAGAAAGAACTCAGAAAAAGATATAATTCCAATTTTTCAAAGACAAAGAGTGTATATTAGAAATTGTAGAAATTTAAAATTTTTTAATTTTATTTTTTTTTATAAAAATTTCAAAATTGGTTGTCAAGGACTTTGGTTAGATTTCAAAAATACACAGTATAGAACTTTTTAAAAAATTAATAATATAAAAATTTTAAAAATTTATCATTTAAAAAGTTTCTCTCGAAAACCCATGTCCAAACTGAAACTTTAGTAGTCGACATAGAAGTGAGAGCAGATACATCAAAGGACACGTTGAGGCTTTTGATGAAAACCCATTTTCCACAGGATACGACGGGACTCACGGAGACCCCGGAATCTTGGAATAATGATGTTTATCGGAGGTACGGAATTTATGGTGAAGGAATCCTTGAGGAGCCTCCCAACCATTGAAATCACCCGGAAGTGATGGAATATTTCCTCCGTTTCTACAGAAAGAGTCAGACCATCTGGCGCCCCAACTGGCCATTATTTTCAAAGCGCGCCTAGAACTTGCATATACTTCGAAAGACTGACGGGAGGCAAGGGTGGTATTTATACCCAAGCCCGAAAAGGCAAGTTATGCGACACCAAAGACCTACAGACCTATAAGCCTCAAAATCATGGGACGTATTGTGGACACCATGATAAAGAGTAGGACATCCAGTGAACTGCTCACATACAAACAACATGCCTATGTAAAGGGAAGGTCGGTAGAGACTGCCCTGCACGAGGCTGTGCATAAAAAAGAAGAGTTATTCGCTGCCAAAATGTACACCCTGGCGGTATGCATTTACATCGAAGGGGCTTTTAACAATGTGCGGACCGACACACAGATCCAATCCTTAGACCAGTAGCGGGTGGACCCGGTCTCTAGAAACTGGATAAACCATATGCTAAGGAACAGTTGGATAAATTGCGGGTTCCATGACATAAATATAAGGGGGAAAGTGGCACAAGGCACGCCACTGGGGGGGCATTTTATCGCCACTCCCATCATCTATAGGAGTGTTAAAAGCTCATTCGATGTCAATGCATACCGCCAGGGTGTACGTTTTGGCACCGACCACCATAAATAACCTATTACGGATGCTGACTGAGCAGGGATTTGAACCCGTCTGCCATACAGACCATATTATAAAACTTCTAAGGGGTAAGAATCCGAACCTGCTATGCAGAAAGGCCGAAAGGGTCTTGCATATGGCATATGACTAGGCTAGACCCAGAGGTCTCAATGTTAACCCAAAGAAGACTGAAATATGCCTGTTCACGAGGAAGAAGGTATGACAGCCATGTTTAAACTTCTCCACAAAGAGGTGTGGCATAGTCCGTTCGGACACGGTTATAAAAAGGAGGCCCCTTATCATTGAGCTTAAACTTGATTCGTACAGCACTCATTGACATGTTAGAAGTTTACCCTTGTTCTTTAATGGAATGTTCATGGACAAAATTTGCTATTTGATTGGAAAAATACATTTACCAGATTATTATAAAGAAATTTTAAAGTATTCTGCCATTTTCTATTTCTCCTTTTTGATTTGATTTTATCTGAACTACAAATACCACAATTTGATCTTTTATTTTACATGTATATGTATGGCCAATTACAAATTCCTACCCCTAAGAAAACCATTTAATACCTTTACCATAAAAGAGAAAGAGAGCCACTTTGTGGAATTGTATTTTAACAACATATTTTGGAAATTAAGCAAAAATTTCAGCTTTTTATTTCCAAAACCAAACATTTAAAAGGTCGTGGTGAATGGCTGGGGTCTCTTTCAATTCAGTTCAATTTTGTTGGTAAGACCAAACGATGGGAGCACGTGCCGGACTTGTGACTTTCATGCCACATTCATTTTGTGTTTAGTGTGTGCCTGTGTTTGTTTTTTTTTTTGCACCAATAGCCAAATTTTTGCTAATTTTTAAATGAGGGCGAGAGCTAAGTCATAATAAAAGAACATTTTGCAAAGCGTTCATATTCACATGTTCACCCCTATTTTGTACTTGGTTATTTAATATCAGGTTACGTTTTATGTTCGTTTTATGTTCCAAAAATTTTAAATTGCTAAGCAAGAGGCAAATTGTAAGGGCTATGCCATACTAAGACCCTTGATTTTAAATTCATGTTTAACTTGCAAGTTAATCCTTAATTGCCTAAGTTCAGCACTGGCAGGTGCTGGTGGCTGTTAAGGTTGATATGAATTTTGCAAAAGAAGAACAAAAAAACGTTGAGCTTTAGGTCAAGGGAACCGTTTTAAAGGGAGCTAGAGGGCAAGACAATTAGCATAGCCTTAAGCGTTATAGTGTGTTGAGGCCTAAAAATATGCCATTGAACCAATGGACTATTAGAAGGGAGTTTTCAGGTTTTTCCAACATGTTCTGTTGTTGCTAGCAGAATTTCTGCATCATCTGTGTCTCTAAGACCAATAATGAAGTCAACTTACCAAGGTTTTCTTATTGGTTTCATAGCTAAACTTAAGCAACTGAATATTTCAATCACTCAAAAAGTTTGTGGATTATTACAGTTTGCGTTCTGCATCATCAGTGTCTCTACGACCAAATTTGAAGCCCCAGTGTTTTAAAGTTGTTTTCATGCAACACACTTATGCAACTGCACTTTTCAATAATTCCAAAAGTTTTTATACCCACCACCGAAGGAAGGAGGGATATTAATTCTGTCATTCCGTTTGTAACACATCGAAATATCCATCTCCGACCCTATAAAGTATATATATTCTTGATCATCGTAAAAATCGAAGAAGATCTAGTCATGTCCGTCCATCTGTCTGTTAAAATCACCCTACAGTCTTCAAAAAATAGAGATATTAAGCTGAAACTTTGGACAAATTCTTTTTTTTTTTTTTTTGTCCATAAGCAGGTTAAGTTGGAAGATGGGCTATATCGGACTATATCTTGACGGATCGGTCTATAAGGGGGCTATCCTTATAGACCGATCCGTCGATTTAGGGTCTTAGGCCCATAAAAGCCATATTTATTGTCCGATTTTGCCAAAATTTGGGTGAGGAAGTTGTTTTAGGCCCTTCGACATGCTTCTTCAATATGGCCCAGATCGGTTCAGATTTGGATATAGCTGCCATATAGACCGATGTCTCGATTTAAAGTCTTTAGCCCATAAAAGGCGCATTTATTGTCCGATGTCGACGAAATTTGGGACAGTGAGTTGTCCTCGACATCTTTTTTCAATTTGACATCTTTTTTCAATTTGGCCCATATCGGTCCAGATTTGGATATAGCTGCCATATAGATCGATCTCCCGATTTATGGTTTTGGACCAATAAGAGACACATTTATTGTCCAATTTCGAAATTTGGTACAGTAAATTGTGCTAGACCCCTCGACATCTTTCTGCAATTTGGCCCAGATCGGTCCAGATTTGGATATAGCTGACATATAGACCGATCTCTCGATTTAAGGTTTTCGGCCCATAAAAGGCGCATTTATTGCCCGATTTCGCCGAAATTTGGGACAGTGAGTTGTGCAGGAACCCTCGACATCTATCTGCAATTTGATCAAGATCAGTTCAGATTTGGATGTAGGTGCCATATAGACCGATTTCTCGATTTAAAGTCTTAGGCCCATAAAAGGCGCATTTATTGTGCGATTTCGCCGAAATTTGGGACAGTGAGTTGTGCAAGACCCCTCGATATCTATCTGCATTTTGATCAAGATCGGTTCAGATTTGGATATAGCTGCCATATAGACAAATCTGTCGACTTGCGGTTTTATAGCCATAAAAGGCGCATTTATTGTCCGATGTCACCAAAATATGGAACAGTGAGTTGTGCTAGACCCCTCGACATATTTTTGCAATTTTTCCAAGATCGGCACAGATTTGGATATAGCTGCCATATAGACTGATCTCTCGATTTAAAGTCTTTAGCCCATAAAAGGCGCATTTATTGTCCGATGTCGCCGAAATTTGGGACAGTGAGTTGTGCAGGAACCCTCGACATCTATCTGCAATTTGATCAAGATCGGTTCAGATTTGGATGTAGTTGCCATATAGACCGATTTCTCGATTTAAAGTCTTAGGCCCATAAAAGGCGCATTTAGTGTGCGATTTCGCCGAAATTTGGGACAGTGAGTTGTGTTAGGCCCTTCGACATCCTTCTTCAGTTTGGTCAAGATCGGTTCATATTTGGATATAACTGCTATATAGACCGATCTCTCGATTTTAAGTCTTGACCCCTTAAGATGCATTTCGCTGAAATTTGATATAGCGACTTATGTAAGGCTTTTCGACTTCCGTGTCGTATATGGTTCAGATCGGTCTGTATCTGGATATGGCTACCAAAAATACCAATATTTTGTTCTACTAAATTGAATAAAGACTTGTACTTATTAGACCACTCAATTTCCGTGCCGAATTTGATCCAAATCGGGTTATATTTCGATATAGCTGTTATGGGGGCATAAATTATGTATTTTTCACCGGATTATGACGACAGGTGGTTTATATGTATACCCGAGGTATTGAGTATCCA
The DNA here is from genome assembly GCF_963082655.1 of Stomoxys calcitrans. Classification (NCBI taxonomy): domain Eukaryota; kingdom Metazoa; phylum Arthropoda; class Insecta; order Diptera; family Muscidae; genus Stomoxys; species Stomoxys calcitrans. Next base: position 56,268,496 of record NC_081553.1, read on the forward strand.
AAGTTCGGCCCAGTCGAACTTAACGGCTTTTTACTTTTTTGGTGATATTTAAAGGTTTTTCTGTTACAGACTCTTGATTTGTCTCTGATGCCAGCTAACAAGCGGTTGTTATTTTCATGACCAAACTTAACGAACATAACGGCTTTTAACTTTTTTGATGATATTGTAACGATTTTCTGTTACAGACTCTTGATTTTAACGTGCATTGTCTACTGCAACATCAGTGTCTCTGATGCCAGCTTACGAACGGTTGTTATTTTCATAACCAAACTTATGCTACCATACTTTTCAACCATTCAAAATAGTTTTTGAGGCTTTTCAAAAGGTTTTCTGTTCTTACCGTCTAAATTGGACGTCTACGGCAATCTGCTACATCAGTGTGTCTGTAACCAAATTTGAAGTCAACTACCAAACATTAAAGTATTGTTCCTATTGGGATGTATGGATTTAACTGCATATTCTTTTTTCCTTCCAGAACATGGGTTGCAGGGCATCAAAAATACCAACTACCCTACTTATTTTGTAAATTTTAAAATTATTCTTTTGCGGTTAAAAGGAAAACTTCCTGTAAGCCTTACCTAGAGAATTAGAAGGGGTTTTCAGAGTCATTATAAAAGCTACTTTTAAAATGAACAACTCAAATTACTGCCATAAACCGCATTTATCAAAAATTGCCTAGTAAAAATGGGGTGGTTACTTGGCCTACACAGTAGTTGGTTTCATTTTGGACAAATTTGGTTGTTCGGTGATGGATAGCTTGTTTTAATTTTTTTTTTTTTTCGTTAATGGTAAAAAATTGAAATATTTGTTGTTTCACTTAAATGTGACCTCATTTTCAAAAACGCCTTATTCAGTTGGCTGGTAAACTTCCATTATTTTTCCTTTCCCAAAAAAACAAAACACACAAATTGTAAAGACTCCCACCTTTTTTCTAAAGAAGTTTTATTTTATTATTACCGCAAAAATACAAATAAACTTTCTTGTTGTTCAAAAACAACAAAACCTCAAAAAAAAAATTTTAAATAAATGTAAGTAAACAATTTTTTTAGCATTTTTGTTTAAATTTTTTCCTGCTTCACTTCATTATCTTTAACCCTTATATGGTCATGCAAGTAGTTTGCCAAAAAATTGAGTTTTGCCTATATGGTGGGGGCTAACAATACGCTGCCTGCAATATGTCTTAAGTACTTTTTAGCCCGTTTTTGTTTTGTTTTTTTTTTTTTGTTCGAAATGGTTTGAAGCGTAGTTGTCGTATCATTTCTTT